>NC_057799.1:520876303-521176303 GCF_018294505.1 Triticum aestivum | reverse complement strand
GGAAGCACTAGACTACATTTCCCCATAAGAGAGGCTACCAAGGATAGACAACTAGGTTGTCGGATCCCACACATACCAAGCATTTCAAAATCATACACACAATATGCTCGATATGTGCAAATACAACATGGCATCACAACAAGACTCTACGACTCAGAGTATTTATTCATTAGGCTCAGAGGAGTCAAGTATTACAAACATGGGTCTCATGACCCAACATACAGAGCATACAAGCATCAAGCACATGCGGAAGCTTAACTTGTCTGAGTATAGAAAACTACAAATGAAAAAGGCTGAGAAGCCTGACTATCTACAAGACCCTGCTGAGGTCACAAGATCGTAGCTGAGGTAACAAGCTAAACGTCGAAGTCCACGCGGAACTACTAGCGAGACTGAAGTCTCTCTGCAAAAACATAAATTAAGCAAACTTGAGTACAAATGTACCCAGCAAGACTTACATCAGAACTAGCTACATATGCATCAGTATCAACAAAGGGGTGGTGGAGTTTAACTGCAGCAAGCCAGCTTTGACTCGGTGGCTATCCTATACTACGACTGCAAGTAACTCTTTAAGGTGGTGCACACGAGTCCACATATTCACCATATCAATACACCACTATGGATCTGCTCCCGTCTCCCTACGAGAACGCCATCCATAGCACTCACGCTTATCTTGCGCATTTTAGAGTATCCACTTTCATTTGTCTATGAACTGTACAAGCAACCCAGAAGTCCTTTACCGCAGACACGGCTATTCGAATAGATCATTTATAACCCTGCAGGGGTGTACTTTTTCACACACGCTCTCGCCACTTACCACCATGTACACGTCGTGTATCTCGGCAACCTTCAAGCGGAAGCCTGGCGAGGGAGTCGGCCACGACCTGACTAACCACACAAGTCGCTAGTCCCTGTTTATCGCCTATTCGGGTTCCATCCGCAAGGAGATCCGGCCGGGGTGTCGCTCACGGCCCCAAACGATGTGTGCAGGGTTCCCAAGCCCACCTCGACGGATGGATCTACGCTTGGTACACCGTGCCATGGTGCCTAGTCTGTCCCAAGCCCACCTGTACCGGGTGCCACTTGGTAGACTACTAACACTACCTACAAACACCAGAAACTAGTTGCAACTCCTGGACAGAGATCGAGTTGATTAATAAGCGAGAGGGGTCGAGTTACCGGAACCCAATGTGTGGTAGTAACTGTTCATGGATCACAAACACAAAACTCAGTTCCTGAGGACGGCTGCAATGAGACAACCCACCATGTACTCCTACATGGCCTCTCACCGCTACCTTTACCAAATCGTGTTCACACACTTAGCTCTCAACAGTAGGACATGTTCACCACATTCCAATTCATCCCTGATGAATCAGACCTGACTCAACTCTAAGCAGTAGCAGGCATGACAACAAGCATGAATGAGTAGGCACATCAAGGCTCAAACAACTCCTACTCATGCTAGTGGGTTTTATCTATTTACTGTGGCAATGACAGGTCATGCAGAGGAAAGGGGTTCAACTACCGTAGCGTGTAACAGTTGAATCGCTGTTGTTCTAATGCAGTAAAAGAGAGCAGGAGCGAGAGAGTGGGATTGTATCGGAATGAACAAGGGGGTTTTGCTTGCCTGGCACTTCTGAAGATAGTATAGTTCTTCATCGGTGTCATCGATCTCAGCGCCAGAACAACGTCTAGCGAGGGGGAACAACATCGGCAAACAGAGAATAAACACAATCAATGCAATGCACAAAATGATGCATGAACATGGCATATATATGTGATGTTGTTTGTGCTAATGCAAACAACAACAAATTCAATGGAGCTCATTTGAATCAAGGATTCAAATGCAACTCCAAACTTAAGCATTTGAAATGCCCTTTATGTGTTTTCATCTATACAGCAGGTTTAGGTTGGTTTGTCATGCATGAAACTAGTACAGATGGATAGATTGAATTTTTCTGATAATTTTTCATATATGAATTATTTGATTTGGAGTTACGGTTGAATTTCTATGAATTTTAGAAGTTTGGATATTTTCTGAAATTTCCTGAATTATTTTAAATCTAGAAAATGGTTAACTGCGTCAATATGACATTGATGTGACGTCATCAAGTCAACAGGGGCGGTCTAGGTCAAACCTGGCTAGTGGGGCTCGCACGTCAGTGTAACAGGGCAGGAACAGAGGCTGACTAGTGGGCCCAGGTCAACAACCACGTCAGCACGGTCAAAGCTGGCGCGTGGGGCCACTGTGTTTAATTAGAGCTAAACAGAAACTAAACTTTGATTAAATAAGGGCACGGGGCCCACTGTCAGTGACTGCGGGGAGTCATTAGCGCGGGTTTTGACCCGGTTTGACTGGCAGTTAGCCACCGGCGAGGCCGAATGCGGCGGAGGCGCACGGGAATCGCCCTCCGGCGACCAAATGGATGGCCGAGACCATCCATGCGGAGCCTGGACTCGCGTGCATCCAACTATGCGAGAGGCAGCGGCTGGGGTGGCCGGGGTAGGCAGCAGCAGAGAGCTTGGCGGCGGCCGGAGTTACGGCGTCGAGCGGAACGGGGCTGCGGAGCAAGACAGGAGGAGCTGGGGGATGCATTCGGCTCCTGGGAGCTCGGTGAGCACGGCTACACGCTCAAAGGCGGGCGGAGGCGGCTGTTGCCACAGCAACGACATGGCACGGCGGCGGCGAGCTTCGGCCATGGCGGGAATAAGCGTTAGAGGACGCGCTAGAGGAGGGGGGCATGGGGGATTGGAGAGGAGCTCACAGAGGACCCGCAGAGCAGGTCAGTGGGCTCGGGGGCGGCCTGGAGACGGTGAATCGGAGCCGGCGATCTTTGGTGCCCGTCGGTGAAGACGACGACGTTGGCGTCACCGCAGGGCTCCCGACGTCGCATGGCTTGGCGATGAGGAAGAGGGCGACGTGTCGGATCCGTTGGGCGGCACGGAGATGGGTAGGGTGGCCGGCGGACATGCGGACGGTGGACGGCGGCGACGAGCTCCGCTCGGGCGCGTGTGGGGAGAGAGCAGAGGAGGGGGAGGAGCACGGGGAGAGTGAGAGGGTCCAGGGGGAGGAGGGGCCGGGGAAGCAGGAGGTGGCCAGGGCAGCATCGGCGCTCGCCACACACCTGTTTGTCCTCCTGGCAGAGCAGGAAGAAGACACGGGAGCCCCTGGTGGGCTGGGCCAGCAGTGCCAGGCCAGGTGGCTGCACAGTAGTTGGGCCGCAGGTGACACAGGTAGTCTCTCTCTCTCTCTCTCTTTTATTTCTGTTTTTCTATTTTCTGTAATTGTGTTTGGCTTTATTAAAAATGCCAGAGCATTTCCAAAAATCATGCAACTGACTGTGGCCACTGTTTGGAATATTTCCAACAGTAAACATTTTAGTTTATGATTATTTGGACATTTAAAATATTTTATAGCATTTAAATGCCCAAATGCAAATAGAGTATGATTTAATCCAATGACTCAATGATGTCCTAGAAAATTGTGCACCATTTTTGTCAGAGGTTCTGGACCAATTCAAAAATGATGAACTTTTCCAAAGGCATTTTGGGTTCATTGAAAAAATTTGAGGTTGAGCCTATTTGATTTGATCTGGTGCTAGGGTTTGAACAATCTCCATTTCAACTTTCAAATAAATTTAAACATGATGCATGGATGCTTGTGCAACTAGTTACAATCAATTCTAGGGTTGTGACACACGGCAAGCCTGTTAACGGCCTATTCGCATATAACCCATTTACAGCCCGCTATCCCAGGGCCCGTTTACGGCCTATCCAAATTAGGCCCAGTAGCGTCATCTGGGCCATCCAATATAATTCCAGCCCATTTTAACTTTTGGCCCATGTATGGCCCATGACGTCTTTCGGCCCATATGAGGCCCTTAGTAACCCTCGGCCCCTTAACGACCCGTGGTAAAACTGGCCCGTAATGAACAGTGTATCACTTTATACCCATTAACGGCCCATTATTCCGTTGGGCCGTTTCCAGACCATGATATCTTTCGGCCTTCTCAGGGCCCATTTATTCTTGGGCTCATTTCCAGCATTCGATTACTTATGGCCCGTTACTGTCATTTTCTGCTTGTGGGCCAAATTCAGCCCGTGGTTACAGTCGGCCCGTTTGTGGCCCGTTAATACGTTGGGCCGTTTACATGTCGAAAAAACCTGTTGGGCTGTTTTCATAGAGTTATCAAATACGGCCAATAAACGGCCCGTTATTGTCCACGAATAGTACGACCCATGATTGGCGAAGTGACGATACGCCCCATAGAAGGCCCATGGATCGTACGACCCGTAAAAGGCCCATGGATCGTATGGCCCGTAGAAGGCCCATGGATCCTATAGCCCGTATAGAAGGCCAATGGATCCTACGGCCCGTAGAAGGCCCATGGATCATACGGCCCGCAGGAGGCCCATGGTTACAACAGTCCGTGTGTTGCCATGATTATTTTGGCCTAGTTTCCAAAAATAGGTTATTGTGGCCACTAGAAAAACACAGAAAAAGAACTGCAGTGACTACAAGCAAACAAGTAAACAAGAAAATAAGAAAATAAATAAGCAAGCAATTAACGCTAGCCTATTACCGCTATTACACATATTACATCCACTAGGCATCAAAGTTTGCCGCTAGTGCAAATATAGGGAACAAAGTAGCATATTACATACACTGGCCGTCAAAATTGGCCACCAGTGCAAATAAACGCGGCAGCAAAACAAGAGCATAACTGAAACAACTTCATAAGAGCTCAAGAAACGTGGTATCCACCATGCTGGCAATAAGCTTAGCAAGCTTATTAGCTTTGTCCTGTTTGGCGCTAAAATCCTCCAACGCTTGCTGTTGCACCAGAAAGTATGCATCTGAATGCTCCAGGGACTTCCGCAGTCCTTCCGCTTCTTGTCGCAGCACAACTGATCGATGTCTTTCAGCTTGTAGTTGAGACTCAAGAAACCGAACTGATTCAGACAGTGAGTTTGAATAGCTTGTGCAAGAGGTAGTGGCCAGTAACTCCAACACTAAACCAAGACAAGACTTTGGGGTTGTCTCACTATCTTCGAGATAGTCTTCCTTAGCTGTTTTATCAGCTTTGTTGGAGACCAACAAGGATGTTTCACTATCCCGACCCTTATCTGCATTACTTCCTTTACCATTGCTTAATAAGGCACTCTTCCCCAATATTCTGTCAGCATTCTAAAAGAAGAAACAAGCAAACACATAACAGTTTAGCATGTACTAGTATATGAAACTCATTTCGGTGAACCAGTTCATTAGTAAGGTGGACAGGATTAAACTACCAACACTACAAAAAAATACACTTCCATGATGATACGTGTTCGTCACAGTAGGTTGCGTTTTTTGTCATGCATGTACATCCATGACAAATTTATGACAGAATCAAGATAGTCATACCTGTGCTGTCGTAGAAGTGTTCCATGACATTACCAAAATTATCATCACGGAAGTGTCCACTTCCATGACGATAAATCGCGCGTCACAGAAGTGCTTTCGTCAAGGGTGACTGACATGTGGCATCCACCGTAACGGAACGCCGTTAAGCTATCGGGTCGGGTTTTGGATCCGATAACCCGTTAACAGCCCCGACCAATGGGGATTTTCCACGTGTAAAATCATCATTGGCTGGAGGAGACACGTGTCAGGTCCGCGTTGGCACAGGTGTCACTCATCCAATGGGCGAGACGCGCCTATGATATGTTGACACGTGGACCGGCCCATCAAGTTTAAATGGGCCGGCCCAACTGAAGGCCCACAAGATTTTGCGGACCATAATGGGCCGGCCCAGCTAAAGGCCCACGAGATTTTGCAGACCATAATGTGCTGGCCCAGCTAAAGGCCCACAAGATTTTGCGGGCCATAATGGGCCGGCCCAGGTAAAGGCCCACAAGATTTTTGTGTGCCATAATGGGCCGGCCCAGGTAAAGGCCCACAAGATTCTTGCGGATCATAATGGGCCGGCCCAGCTAAAGGCCCACGAGATTTCGCCGACATTCATGGGCCGGCCCAGCTGTAGGCCCACAAGATTTTAAGGACCCTAGTAGGCCGGCCCATTAACTGGCTGCCATGTTTTGGGCCAAATGCCGGCCCATATTTGATCCAGTCCAATAATGGCCTGCCACGCTCCGGGCCTAATAGTGGCCCATATGAGATCTGGCGCGTTAAAAGCCTACCACGTTCTGGGCCAAATTACGGCCCAGATCAGGTCCGGCCCTTTAAGAGGCTTTGGGCTCAATTATGGCCCATATCAGATTCGGCCCGTCAACTGGACACTATGCTTTTGGGCCCACTTGCTAAAGGCCCACTTAGTAATTCGGCCTGATATTAGTTTTGGCCTGTTAAGGGCCCGTTTAACATTTCGGCCCTATATTAATTTCGGCCTGTTAAAAGCCCGTCATATAGTTGGGCCTAACTACGACCCGGTTTGCATCCGGCCTGCTCGCAGCCGATATCTGATTGGGCCAAACAAGGACCGAGACAATTTTGGCCTGTTAAAAGCCCGTGATTTGATTCGCACAATCGTGGGCCGGGGTTCATTTCAGGCTGCTGCCGGCCCGTGAGCTGTTCGACACGTTTCAGGCCCAACCTACATCATGATTGCATGACGACCCGATTATGTACCGTAATTTTACGGTTTGGCCGGTTTACTGCGAAGACAAGATATATATACAGTAAAATAACTGCAACATCGTGAATAAGAAAAAACCTAGACTATACAATAAAGAAATTACGGCATATTACATCCACTGGGCATCAAAGTTCGCTACTATGATAATAAAGCACAAGCAGACAGCAGATTACATACACTGGGCATCAAAGATCGCCACCAGTGCAAATAAACACGCCAACAAAATAATATACAAAACCAACAACACTTGAATAGAGTTTAAGAAAGGTTAGCCCTGCTGGGGAGCTGCAGCGCAAGCAGCTGAGCAAGATGATGAGACTGCACTTGTTCAACACTTATATCTTCCTCACTCTGAAAGATAAACAAGCAGACAGATGACAGGTTTTGCACATAAAAGTATCAGTGCTGACAATTCATCACATTTCTTACTAACGAATAAAGTGACATAGTTTAAAATTGCATTAACACAATATGGTATTGTTCAGGTCAAGACATGGCAGGAAATGACATTGTGAAGGAGTTGGCAGCTTCACAACACCACTGGATTACAGATCAAGAACTCATAAGTATCAATGGTTAGTGTGCTGTCAATTTATACCATTTCAGATTGGCAAATAAAGAGACGGTTTAAATAATAGTACAATGATATGACATTGTTCATAGTTAAGACATTGCAGAATATGACATTGTGCTGTAGTGGGTAGGTTCACCACACCACTGGATTACGGATGAAGAACAGAAGCATGCATGCAGTGCAAAAGAAGATCACTTGCTCTGTATAGTTTAATTTACATGGTATGAAGAAGGAACTTGGTTGTACAACTGAAAACTTAAATTGAGAAAGGACAAACTTTTGTTTATGAACTACATAATAAACTTTAAACAAGCAATTTGATGCAAACACCAAAAATAAACAGTTGTTGCAGTCATGCCTAACCAAATATATACAACAAAGTTAGAAGGCTTGAGATGGACAAACTTACATTATTGGTGAAGACAGGCTCTATAAAGGCCTTGTCCATGCTGATCGGGGGGCAATTCAAGAAGTTTACCACAGAATCTTCTTCAAAAGCATTGCCTTTATTCTACATTTTGTTAAGAGTAAATATAGATGTGATAATATACGAAAAAATGGAGAATATTTAAGATAAGATGAAGAGTGATGCTACATAACCAAGTAGCTATAAATGTAAGTGCAGCGATACAGGCAAAAGGTACAGCCAAGAGCAATGCACAACTAAACTTCTCAATACCAACCTTATGGTAAGAGTAAATATAGATCTGATGTGTAGAAAATGGAGGGCAAAGGAAAATAAGCTGCAGAGTGATGGTACATGAACAACTACCTGTCATTATAAGTACACTGATAAAGGACAGCATGTACTTACAAGAACAATGCAGAGCTAAAAAAACATTGGCATTGGATATATTCTACACTAATGTAACCATTCATACAGATCAGATAATTTGGAGCGAACAATTGATAAGCAAGCTATCATGCATACTGCTGTCACATAATGAACCAGGTATGTATGCAAGTACAGTGATACAGGACAACAGGTACTAACAAGAGCAAAGCAGCGGGCAGCATATTTGCGATATCCTGTCGTTCTTGTCAAACCGGAATTCTTCTTCGAGCAGATTTCCTGCAAAAAAGATCCGTAAGGCACATGCGGAAAAGTAGAAGTTCAAATTGTCATGTGATTTCATAGACAGTACCTCATCCTAGGAACGAGACTAGTGCATAACAAGGTTTTTCCATTCAATGTCTTCTAAATTTAGCACAGGAGACTTCACAGGAAATTCGTTTATAGACTTGCCATCAAAGTGTGATTTCCTCAGGTAACACCGATACTGCTGCAATGCTTCCTTGAAAAGCACAAGCAAGCTTTGTTCGTCATGACTATCCAGATTGACCCTCGCCTAGTTACAACAATGTAATGTAAATCATTGATGTGTTCAATCAGCAGAAAACAGGAAAATAATAACCATGAATAATAGCACTTACACGTAAGTTGGACAGGAAGATGTGAAAATGGTGTTTGTCTTCACAATAATCTTCCCATGATGGGAATATATGCACGTAGTCCCTAACAACATTGAAAGCATTGTCTTTTAAACTGGGAATAAATGGAATGGGGTTCCAATCTGCAGGAATTGGCCGTCTCTGCAGTTGGGATAGGTCTTCGGCCGGTGGACTTGCTGTACTTTTTGCTGGAGTGGGATTTTTCTGTGGTACAGCTGGTGCTATGGCAAATGAAATCGGTATACCTTTTGTTGGAGTGCAGGTCCTGTGTGGTGGGGCTAGTGGTGTGGCCAGTGAAGTATGGGTACAGTCTGCTGGAGTCGGTCCTACGTTTTGTGTCACTGGTTGTACAACCAATATAAGTGGGGTGCTGTCTGATTTCTCCGGCACCACCACGTTTTTCAAGGACTTTGCTGGTGCTCCTTCAGGTTCAGCAATCACCCTCTTCCTTTTTGATGTCTGATGCACAAGAACATCATTTGAGTGAAAAAACATGGTATGATGACAGATGGAATATGTATTGATAATGGATGGGCATGGCATCTCGACATATACGATGAGTAAACTAAGCAGATGGCGGTGCAACAAAGTAGAAGAAATGCAAGACAACATATGCAAGATACCCGCAATCAATAAAACATTGCCAAATTAGAACAGGCACCTTGATGGGTGAACAGGACAGGCCATCTGCCTTTGACTCCTCGAGGTTAGAATAGTCATTAGGATCATATTCTGAACAAGAATCAACAGGTGGGGAGCGTATGAGTTTCATTGCATCCAGAATGGCACTCAATGCCTTGGTGCCAATTTTGTAAGTCATTGCAGTGTTTAGCTTCAAGAGTGGACTGCTGCTAGTGCGACACAAAGCAGCTACACAGATCATAGTGTAGATATAACGGGGAAAACCGTAAGCATCAGAGTAAAATCAGCAAAGTGGAACTTGCTGGAATATATGTGCTAGTATTGCCGGTACGGCTAGAAAGGCTTCGGATACCAGCTCTCTTCAAGTGAAGGTGCGGTACTGTTAATATCAGTGTTACTCTCAAAGGCGACACAGCTCCCCGCATTTCCTTGCTATTCTTATAGGATTCAAGTGGGCAGGTGACTACAAATCCTATTCCTATGTTCACAAGATCCTACGAATCAAAGAGGCTCAAAGTGTCCATCACAACCGACCGTATAGACCTCTACACTGCAAAAGTCCCTGCTCATGTTCAGTACAAGGAACATACTGTACCACTATCATACTCCCTCCGTTCCAAAATATAAGTCTTGGTAGAGATTTCCACTATGGATCACATACAGATGTATCCAGATACATTTAGAATGTAGATTCACTCATTTTGCTCCATATGTAGTCCATGGTGGAATCTATACAAAGACTTGTATTTTGGAACGGAGAGAGTACATATTAAAGAAGAATGGAAGAGGAAGATGGTAAAGAAGAGCAAGCAGATTTTGGATAATAAAATGTTGGTTGCGCAGTGCCCACACATGATGAACCAGAGCGCATTAAGAATGCAACTCCCAGCTGTCTCTCGACCATTTCAGGCGGTTGGATGAAGATCCTACTTCTCCTAACCCATCTTCTTCCTCGTCTCTGATTCTTCCCATACAGAACACCACACGGGCTGCCGGCCGGACCACCGGCCCCCGCCGCCTGTGTTCCTCCGCCACCCCCACCCCCCCACCCCCGCCCCAACCCCCACCCGCGTCAAGTTTTCTTCGTTCGGCGAGGCCCCACAACCACCCGAGCCCCTTCGTTCGCACCGGCGAACTCCGGCGAGCTCTGAAAAATCGACTGACCCAATTTTGAAATTTAGTCTACTGTGATTTAGCTAGTGTGGAATATAAAAGGGGAAAACCATAAGCATTGGGAGTATAGTGTTGAGCGTGCCATGGCGGATCTGAAGGTGCAAACCGGACAAAGGCAACTTCGCAACCAAGACAAGAAATCAGAGTAAAGCAGTGGCGATCTATTTTCTTGCTGCGATAAATAAGTTGAGCAGATACGAAAGAGTACCGCCTCTGGTGCGGCGCCGTGTACGCATCTGCTGAGAATTTGACGGTGCTGTGGTAGCGATGGCTGTCGGCGGCGTGGAAGCAGATCTAGGAGGGTAGACGGTGGCGGCGGGGCGCGGTGGACGAGATGGTCGTAGGAGCGGTGCCGGCAAGGTGGACGACGGCGGGGAGGAAGCGAGAGGACGGGATGCAAGGATCCCGGTCCGAAGCCGTGGATGAGAGAGGTCGATCTCTTGTAATGGACGGTGGCGTCGGGGTATCAGCTCCGGCATGGTGGAGGAGGACGGCGGTGGATGGGGTGGCGGACGGCGGCGGACGGAGGAGGGTGGGGTGGAGAGGGTGTTTTGGCGCCCACGGAGTACGAATGGGGAAAAGGGAGGTAGAGAGGAAGGGGGGAACCATGTATTCAGGGTGCGCTTGTCTCAAATGCGAGGAAATTTACAAACTTAGCCCCCGTTTCAAATTTCTACTACATCACAGCAACATTAGTCGGTTGGGGATAGGACGGTAATCTCGCATACACCGAATATTTGCCGACGAGATTTTGTTTTTGGCGCCCACCGTGTATGAATATGAATCGGGGAGGGAGTCAATTTCGGCCGAGGACACACTGTGTTTTGGCGCCCACCGTGTATGAATATGGGTGAGAGGCGGTTACGTCACGTTTGGGTGAAATTACAAACCTACCCCTATCGAAACCTATAGAAATCCAGCACATAGGCTTTGCGTGGCAGGGATAGGCAGTAGTGATTTCCATCTCGCAGATTTTGGTTTCGGGCGGTTACTGCGACTTTCCCCGCTTCGTTCAAATTTTGCAGAGTACACGTTTACCGTGCCAACTCAATTCGAATCCCGTTTGTATTCTATTTTTCTAGGGCGGGATCCATTTTCAATTGGAATTACATTCTATATACATCATTTTTTTATATATACTTTCAAAAGCATAACAAAGAATTCTGCTCCTTTATATGTATAATATGATTTACAAATACAACGATCTCGAAATCTTAAGGTTGAATTCGAAAAAATTAACCAAATTATGTTCTACTAAAATGTATGGATCAGTAATATCTACATATTAAATAACATAGATGTGCGTGAATTCATATGAGTATGCATGTTTGATAGATCAATTTTGGTTCGAGTATGGATTACATGTATCATCATCTCGAATTCAAATATTTGAATCCCTTTTTTGTTCACTCCTTTCACGCCCATCTCTCTCGCATGCATGCTCCTTCAGGTAGCTATCACTCTCTTTTCTCCAGCTCACCCGCACGCTCACTTCATGTTTCTCCTATCCTCGCAAACATGGTCTCTCGACGTCTCCCTTGAGAAGTGTCACACTCTCCCTATCATTATACATTACACGGTTTTCATTATCTCTCACGTCTCTACTGTTCTCTGGTATCACTCGGTACCTAAGCTTTATTTTTCACCGCCACACACACAGTCTCCACTCGTCTTTCACTTTGTCTTTCTCTCTATGGGATTCTCTCACACACCCTATATGTCTCTACATATGACTCATACCACTAAAATTACTCTCTCTCTCTCTCTCTCCTGTAGACACAACATTTGTTGCGGTCTCCTTTTGTCTCCATCCCAGACTGACATTATTCATTTGTTTACCGATCAGACAACCCCGACTACCGTCTCCTCTCTCTCTCACAGACACACACACACAACTCCTGCTTCCACTCCACTCCCCTTCCCGACTACCGTCTCTCTCTCTCACACACAAAACTCTCGCTTTCGCACCCCGACTCGTATTTCTCTCACAAACATTTATCGACTAGCTAGCCTCTAGATAGGTTTATACACCCGCACACTCGTGCTTCCACCATCGCATACATGTCTCTCTCCCGCTCCTTGTATCTATGTAGATTTTTCTTCCCTTCTTGAGACACGCCCTCTCGATCGTGCACACACACACTATCGCCTCATTTTAAGCTGATACCTATCGCACACACACTCCTTGTGTCTTTGTCACACATGCACTCCGTCCTCCTCCACTCTCCCTCTCTCTCACACACACATGGGCTTTTTGCAACAACTAGCAAGATGCCCATGCGTTGCACGGAACATCAAGATGCATTTGTATGAGTAGTTTATCTTGTGGGGGAAAAGGATGAACGAGGGAAGGCCTTATTTGCAAATGTGGAGAGGGATGTGGGCATCTTTTGCAAAATTGCATAGTTTCCTTCCTATCCGTCAGATATAGATCGGACGGCCTATATTGCAGGATGGCAGGCACACGATCATCACCGACAATGCTTTTTATAAGAGTAGGGATAAAAAATAGAGTTGGTGATGATGGTGGGCCTGCCATCCTGCAATGTAGGTCGTCCGATTTATATCTGACGGATAGGAAGGAAAATATGGCAATTTACCCGCACTCTTCACCACATTTGCAGATAAGGCCTTCCCTCGTTCATCCTTTTCTCCCACAAGATCTTGATGTTCCGTGCAACGCACGGGCATCTTGCTAGTAAGAGTAGAAATTAGACATATACCACTTCTCGAATCTTGAAACCAACAACATTCCTCCCTTATCTCATCAAAACCGCCAAAGGAATATATTTTGAGTGAAACATAACATATTTTTAGTGATATACGTATTTCAAAACTAGACTTTTTTTCTATCAAATCGGTGAATATGTATTAATCTACTTTGATCGTGTGGCAACGCATTGGCACATTGCTAGTAGTTATTATAATTTTTTGGACACCAGACAAACGGTGGAGTACATATACGAAGAGAAGAGGCGCACGCACGCAGTCGGCCTCTCGCTGTCTCGCACACATGAGTGTTACGTAAAGGCGACGTTAACAAATAAACCATAAAACCCTAGGTGCACGATTGCTGCATTCGCGGGTACCGGGTACGTGGTGGAGCACCTTTGTAGGAATAGTCAGCTCGCGTGATAATTTGATCCGTAGGAGTTGATGGTCGGGACCACAGGTGAACGACTTGGAGCGCGGTGGCTCGCCAGTTGCCACAGATCGAGTAGCCACATTTAAAATAACGTTTTTAGCGGGGTTAAGAGTTCCGATTTTCAATGGCGCGTTATAAGTAGTAAGTAGTTTTTAGAACGATTGGTATGGAGCGAAAATGGAATTCATAGTACTACGTACCTCCTTGGCGTATGGTTGTATGTTTTTTTGTGATGGAGGTTGTATGGGTTTATGTTGCGAGATGTTAAACCTGGTAGTTCTAGGGAAAATACTATGGTTTAGATTTAGATGCTGGTTTTCAGTAATGAAAATCGGAAGGGGAAACCCTTCTTTGATTAAAAAAACTACTACGTCCATTCTGGTTTACTAGTCCCCATCGTACTTTGGGTCAAAGTTTGTCCACGAATTTTACTTGTAAAATTTGAATGGAAAACGAGATTTTGTTATACCCAAACAAAAAAGGACTAGAGGGAGTGATTGCTCTGACACGGACGCGACCTCTCATAGCGCAGGCATTGAACCGGCGCGCCGGCCAAGAGGGCCGCACTCGCTGCCGGCCCGGCTGAGCACGCCTCCTCACTGCATGCAACTAGCTTAAGACTGCCCCGCCTGCCTTCATTGAATCCGCGCGTGTGCCGGCAACACGTCCTTCCGCGAGCCGGCAGGCATTTTAGAACACAAAAAATGACTAAAATATAATTAATTTACGCATGGTCTTGACTTGTTGTGCTCGCACTGGTAGCAGGAACTAGTAGAGGATTTTCTTTATTTATAACTCTCCTCACATTTTTTTGGCTTTGAAGTGAATCATGGTTGTGGACATTATGTATGAATGTGCAGATATCTGTGAACATGAGTTTGATGTGGAAGTTGAACTTGGAATGTCGGGCTTGCGCGTGAACTATACCATGTCCAATGCTTCATCTGTTATTGTTTGGAAAGTAATTGCTGTTATTACATGACCCAAAAAAAACATTTTGTGCCACATCAGTAGATGCACGGACATCACAACAGGCATGCTGACTGGATAAACATTTGAACCTAGCTATTATGAAGGAAATTTTGTATTGACAACAGTTTTAGATAGCAGGAGACGCCTAGCCTGCTCTGCCTCTGCTAGCTTATTTCTGGCTTCTTCCATCTCTTCTTTGGCTTGGGTGAAGAGAGCATCTGATTGCTCTTTTCGCTTCTTCAGGAACTCAACTACATTCTCAAGGGCTGCTGCACGCTTTCTTTCAGCCTTTACTAATGCCACGAGGACACGAACAGCTGACGACTCCACCTGGCTTGTGTGTAATCCAGCATCATCTGGGAATTTGCACCTTGTGTCTAATCCAGCATCATTAGGGAACTGGCACCTTGTGTGTAATCCAGCCTCATTTTGGAAACATGATCTCGAGGTTGACCATACTTCCCTCCTCGCAGGAACTGCATCCTGACATGAAGTTACTTCTTTTTTAGATCAATACTCAGAGCAACCTAGATCCATTTAGTAGAAGACAGATAAACAGAACTCGGAGAAGTGAATTCAAAAGGAAAAAAAAATAGACTACAAGGTGAGAACACCCACTTCCTACATCAAGCTAAAAACGAAAGCATTAGGACGATTAAGACTCTTCTTATTACACATCGAAGAACACCACGCTTAAGAGAAACAGAAACTACAACATATACACATCGAAGAACACAAGGCTACACGAAAGTAATTGAAAGGGTGTTACTTACCAAAGCTCGTTTTACAGGTTCGGTGCAGCTCCTCTTTAACTTGCCACGCTCCTTGAAGATGTCCCGAATATCCCGTGTTTGGTCTTCATTGCTCCTCTGCATGTTCGCACTCGTGGTTTTAAAATCTCAACATGGCAAGAAAAATATACTACTAGTAATACTCGCGCATCTTGTGGGCAACATTAAAGAACTCGTCTGCCATGTTAGAGCATCTCCAACAGAATCGCAACGCGCGGCGCTTTAAAAAAGCGTTTACAGTGCTGAGATCGAGAAGTAGATACTAGAGAGTAGAGGATAGTTCTCAGCATAGATAGATAAAAAAAGATAATTCAACTACTCCTCGTCGTCCGACTCCTCCTCGGTGATGTCGTCCTCCGACGTCTGACTGTAGGCGTGAAGATACCGATCGTCATCAGATTCCCAGGGCGACGCTGCTCCTAGCCTCATGTTGAATTGAGCGTCCGCTTTTCGCCTACGCTTGTCCTCGCGATAGGCGGCTCGCTCCGCCCTCCTCTTATCCCTCTCCGCCCTCCTTTGCGCGTAGAACTCGCGCTCTTTGATGATGTCCTGCGGGAAGTGTTGGCGCCACAGTGCCATGGCTTCCTCGTCCATCTCGGCGATGCCGAGACGGTGCTCCCGCCTCCGGTTCTCGTGACGATCCTCGTCGGTGCTCCGTCGCAGCAGAGGCGCAAGCTCCTGCCGCCCGCTCCCGCGTCGGCACGTTGGGGAAGTTCAATGTTCTATGAGGCCACCGGAGGTGCCACATCGCCGCGTCGTACGCGCGGGCGGCCTTGTTGGCGATGTCAAAATTGCCTAGGCCGAGGCGCAACCCCATGGAACCGGATCTCGGCAGAGAAGCCGCCGGAGGGGCGCGCGCGGACGCCGCGGTATCCCCAAGTTTCCCGGCGATGCGGCGGCATGGTGGCGCGGCGGCGGCGAGGCGAAAAAGAGCGGGAAGAGAGCGGTGGCGAGGCACGGAGCGGGGAGAGAGCGGTGGCAAGGCACAGAGCGGTGGGAGGGCGTTGGATTTTATAAAGCACGCCGGACGCCGCGCGCCAAAACTAGCGCACGCCCGGCCGCTTTTTCCCGCGCGCGCGCTATCCTTTCCCGACGTCTCTGCTATATCTACTCTCTTCTCTAGTGTTATATTTATTTAATATTTAATATTTATCTCTACTTCCTTTATTGTCTACTTTTTTTTCTCTATACTTTTTTTTGCAATATAGGCCGTCCGATTTATATCTGACAGATAGGAAGGAAACAAATGGGAATTTTGCAAAAAGATACCCATACCCCTCTCCAGATTTGCAAATAAGGCCTTCCCTCGTTCATCCTTTTCTCCCACAAGATAAACTACTCATACAAATGCATCTTGTTGCGTGCAACGCATGGGCATCTTGCTAGTTCTAAAAACCTTTCCATCGTTTGCCACACTACTGGTTGCAGATGAAAAACCTACCCAAGCACAACGCGATACAGGAGCGACGCACAATTACAAGCTGATATTCTGTTGGACAATGGAGGCTATAACCAATTACTTTTACGGGAACAATAGCACCCAGGAAATTTGAAGGGTAGGTATGAACAAAATTGGAACTGCACATGTACTACTAAGTGATTCAATACACACATTACCAATCGAGGAGGAGAACGATGGTCGCGGCGGCCTCTGTGAGTCATGGTCGGCAGTTCATTGTCCACGATGGTGGTACTTCTGCGCTTGGCGTCGGCTTCCGGGAAGCAGATCCGAGACCGTGGAAGACGATGCCGGGGAAGAGGCTCCGTGTACGACGACGACGGTAGACCGGCTCCAGTGCGGCATACAAGGTCGTCGATGAGGCAGATGCGCTGCGGTGGACGAGTGCGCTGATGTAAAGGGGAGGAGCACGAAGGCTGCGGTGCCGTGGAGAAGTCTATTTTGCGGTGGGGATAGAAAATGGGGAGTATTCAGGTGTACTACTCTGGGTGACGGGGTGGGGTTGGCTGGGTAGGGTGAACCTGAAGTTATGAAAATAGCCCCCTACCAAGCGTCATCCGTAGGCCTGTTCCGAAGGCTATGATGGTAACTTCCCACTGCTCGAATCAGGGTCGCGGGAGATTTTCCCGCCGACCTCAAAATTTTGTGACACTGGACTCCCCGTGTGGTGTGTTGAGTGATTTGGCTAAGCAACTAGCGAGTAGTAGTAGTAAACTCTGCATATTAGGTTTGACCGAAGTCAAACTTCCTAAAGTTTGACCAAGTTTATAGAAAAATATAAACATTTACCATAACAAATATGTATGATGTGAAAGTACATTCAATAATGAATCTAATGGTATTTATTTGTTATTGTATATGTTAATATTTTTTGTTATAAGCTTTCTGAGAGTTTACAAAACTTGAATTTGACCAATGCTAATACGCGGACTTAAATAAAAATGGAGGGAGTACACATTTGTTTTCTTAGTTTGTAGTGAACTAATCATTTGAAATTGTGAAATAAATATATTAGGCTATTGACTTCGAATGTAATGGTCTATACAATTCAATAGTTACAATCATTGTCGAATCCCAAGATGTATACAAGGTCTATAGTACTTCACAACATGCTCAAACTCACATACACACACACAAAGTAAACTAGAAGACCGTTCTCTCATGTATACACAACGTATCGGCATCTGTCTATGTCTCACTCATGCATGATCATTTGCACATTCACACCTCTCTATGTCTGTATCACACGCACACCGTCTCCACATTGCCCTTCCGCCACAACACACATATGGACACATAGACACGTTCTCTCTCAGTCACACACACAAAATCAGTATTAAAAAAAAACTAGGGCGCACCTAAAACGTCCAAATCCAAATAAACACGAACTGGAGCTAAACTCAAATATATGGAAATATTGCAGCGTCAAGAACTTTCACACGAAAAAAAGTTGAGTAATATTCGAGGATTGTTTTCACACACACAAAAAGGTTCGGTGGATGTCCTTCGAGCGCGACACGGTGACGCACCATTCGATCGACCGCGCGGCCGCGGTTCACGCGCTTGCACAGGATTCCGTATCGTGGCTGTGGTACTAACTAATAAAAGCGCTGCCTAAGTCTAATGTTTACGTGTACTAGTACGGTTTTCTTTTAAGTTTGACCAACCTTATATATAAAACTAAAGTAAGCTCCCACACGCGCACTCGTCAATATGCCGCCGCCGCCGTTGCGCATGCCGGCGCCAGCCTGCTCCGGCCAACAATTTCTCGCCCATCACCGCCGTGTCGCCGCCATCCCTGTGCCATGAAGCCGAAGGCTCGCCCGCTCACGTCATCTGCAGTCCCTCCTCGCGATGCCGCCGCGCTGCCAAGCACGCGAGCAGCTGGTGGAGCCGCGTCTATGCACGCAGCATATGAAGAGGAGGACGACCGCGTGCTCCAGCACGCCGGTGAGGAGGAACTAGCGTGTCATTGTTGTCTTCGCCCACGCGGAGGAGGCGCGCATGGTGGCTGTCGCGGCGGAAACCGGTCGCGCACGCGTCGAGCCCGCAAACCGGGTGCAGACGCGGAATCTACCTTCGAGACCTTGAATGCCACATGGATCCTGCAATCTGAAGGAGCAATTTGGGTCAGTCGACTCATGTGAGCCGTTTGATGCAACATGGATGGCTAGAAGGGCTTCTTCCACCTCTTCTGCCGTCTTCTTCCTTCGCTCCGTCGAACTTCTTTCACAAATCGAATGACCCAAATTATACTACTAGTACGAACATATTAAGTACAGTAGGAACACGAAGATACGAGCAGTAGTACCAACTGCAAGAAGAACCATAGTAAGACATAGTACTAGTACTACTGTACGTACTAAAGAGTTCAAATAACGAGAAAGAACATAAACATAGTTCTGCTGGGGCCTCAGCACAACACACCCTTGAAAATAAACTAAGCAACTAGTCCGCTTGACACTGCAGTAGAACCAGCATGAGCGACGACACTGCCATTTACTCGGAGTCCGAGTCCACGTCCTCGACTTCGTCCTCATCCCTCTTCCTCTTCCTCTTCGCCGACGCTTCTTTGCTTGAACCGGACACTGGGCTCTGCTTCTTCATCCAACCCTTGTAGATATTTAAACAAAGGTAGGCATCCATTGCTGCGTACAAGATGTGATCTTCATCTAATGTCTTCGACTCCCATGCATGATGAAACTCGTGATGAGGTTTCTTCAGTTTAGCGTACGAAGGATCAATCATGGCTGCTGCCATGGTCAGCATTGAAGGTTGAGAGGAGGACACCAGGCTTGCCTTCTGGAGATCGAAGGGTTGGCCTACAACGAGACCTACCCGACGCAGGACATCACTGTCGTTCTTAAAGCCTACAGTAACAAATTTCACTCTTTTGTCCTTGAGGAAGTTCTTAAAATCCTGGCACTCAACGTCGGCATGGCATATGTGGTAGACCAAGCGAACGTTATGTACGCAAACCTGGATCATGGCGGGCTTCTTCCTCTCTTCATCCTTTAGATCCTTCTCTCGTCCCAGGACTGTGGTGTACTCAACATCTAGCCCAGCGACCCACTCATCTGTTGAACTGTTGAACATGTGTAGGAAGCGAGCAAGCCATGCTTTCACCGTCTCGGATCCACGTGTGTAGATGACGATGAACTGATCGCCGGTGATGGCTCTAACCTGGTACTCAGTGGCGACCATGGAGATTTGGGAGGCCATGGATTTTGGAGGAGGGTTAGGAGAAGTTGAACTGTTGTACCCCGCAAAAAAACTGGGAGCAAACTAATGTGAAAGGACGGGACGACTGGGAGCGAACTGTTGTAAGGTAGAAGACGGGGACGAGTAGGGCGTGCGAACGGCGTGGGGTTGCTGGCTTGCCCGGTGGATAAACGGCTGCAAGCCCCCAAAGAGTTCTCGAGAACTATGCGGGACCCACTAGATGCCATGTCTACTAGACCCATATCGTAGGCCTGACGGTATAGCTTCTGCCTGTTCGCACGCCATGCCGGCGCGTGGATGTAACTTCACTTAATTCCATCAAACGTCGCGCCTCCCACGACCTTCGCCTCCCTCGCGCGGTCGCGCCCTTTGAGACTTCGACCGGCTATAAATGAGCAATTTTTTGCCTTTTTTTTAGACAAGCAATTTTTTTTGCCTACTCCACATGCATGATACTCCCTCTGGTCCTTTTTACTGCCGTCAACCGTTTGCAAAGTGTTTGACCAAATTTATACTTTTTTTAACACCACCTTATATTAATTAACCAACCACACCAGTACACTCATTCGATACAATATTCACCACACAGGGCGGTACGTTATTTACAAGAATACCATCTAATCTATTGTCAAAGCTATACTTAGCGATTAAGTGTGCCACCTTATTGGCCGAACGGCTAATCTTTGACAATTGAAGATTGTTGATCAACTTCGAGATGCTCAACGCTTTCATCTTCAGGTCACGCATAGCAGACCTATCATAGTCCCCCGATGCAAGAGACGCTACCACAAAAGCGCAATCAGTCTCTAAAATTACAGGATTATGAAGAGAAATACCTATGTAGAGACCGGCAATGCAAGCCCTAAGCTCCGCTTCCTCCACGCTTTGACATGCATCAATGAAATCCCATGACCAAATTTATACTAAAAATATCAATATCTACAATACTGATTATAATGAGTATAAGAGAGAGATGATTATAGTAACATAGGTAGATACCGTAACATAATAAATGTGATGCTACTATGTGTCATGCATGGCAATAAATGAGACCACGTATGATACTAATCTATGATACTATGCACTATAGAGGTAGTAACATAGATTAGTAACATATGCATGTTACTAGTCTAAGTTACTCCCCACTATGACCAGCCTTAGAGTACCACTACCTCCCTTCTAGTTTAAAGGGCTCGATTCAAAAATTTCACCTACTCTTAGCAAGATAGTAGAGGCGGTGGAATAGTTTTTGAAGTCTGCAAAAGTACTCAACTAGTGCTGTCGTTGTTCACAAAAAATGTGTTTACCAATGCATGCATGAACACTAGTTACTCTAACCCCCCTCTCTCCTTTAATTCTTTGCCACATCAGCATGTTTGCTATTCCCGTGTGCATGATACCAGCTAAGATACCACCATTATGGCCAGCCTTAATCATCGCATGCAATAATTTAGTGCACCTTGAAATATGAACATGTGTGGGGCGTGTATGTTTTTAATGACTTGAGACTATACCTAGCCCGACATGCAAGATGACTTATTATGCACCGTTCCCCATACCTGCAGGAAGCCCGTTCATCTCCAAATCTTTTCCTCTCCATGTGTGGAAACAATATGCCTGCCAAACTCTCCTTCTCCCTCCGGCGGTCCCACCACTCCACCCGGTGTGAAAAAATCTTCATGCATGACTCTCCTCCCCCCACGCTCGTCCAATCCGTTGTGACCAGCAATATTTCCACCCCTTCGCTCCCCCGTAATTTACTCCAACAAATATGCCCACGTAGCTCTTACTTAACAGCAGGTGCATTGGGTCACTGACATATGGGCCCAACAGGGGTCTGGCCCACATGTCAGTGACGCAACTGGACTTGTAGTTAAGTCAGTGCAGCTCAGTCCATATCTTACGTAGGTGTGCCATTGCTCGCTATAAATATTGCGCCTCCCACGACATCGCTATCTCCTCCCCTCACATTCAAGTTCATCGCCATCTCCTCCCCCTCCCTCTCACGTCGACCACCATGGCATCGCCCCTCCCAAGCCCTAGGAGCCCCTCGCTGCACCGCGCGGACGGTCACGCGTCGCCGTTCCGTTCCTCGCCGCCACTAGTCGAGGAGGACGCGTCGGTGTTCCGCTCCTCGCTGCTACGCGACGCGTCGCCGTTCCGTTCCTCGCCGCCACTAGTCGAGGAGGACGCGTCGGTGTTCCGCTCCTCGCCGCGACACGACCCATTGCCGTTCCGTTCCTCGCGGCCACTAGTCGAGGAGGACGCATCGGCGTTCCGCTCCTCGCCGCGACGCGTCGAGGTGGACGCATCGGCGTTCCCAATCTCGCCAACACGCGCGCCGGAGGACGCGTCGGCTCCCCGCTACGAGGAGAATGCCGCGCCGCCCGCCGAGCCCCCCAGCCTTGAGGGGCTTTGGAAAGAAATGGATGTCGCCTTGTGGGAGGCTTTGCCTCCAGCAGAGCGCGCCAAAATAGAGGCGGAGAAGAAGGCCGAGGAAGAGAAGCGCACCGCGGAACAAGCTGCCTGGGAGGCCTATGTCGCGTCCGAGAGAGTCAGGCAATTGGCTCTTTGGTAGAAGGCTCGTGATTGGGCCTTGAGGGTGGCGGACGACGCCCGTGCCGATGCCCTGAGTGCAGTCGGGCCCAAGCGCCTCATCTACGCTTGGCGGTACGTGGACCGGGTGCACGCTTCCAGCGAGGAGGAGTACCTGTTGGCACCGGATCATCACACCGGTGAGATCGCGCCCGCCCGCCGGCAAGCCGCCAATCAGCACCTCGCGAGTTGCAAGGCTGAGGAAGAGGCGTTGTGTCGGCACGCTGGGAAACGGCCGCGCACCAGGGCACTCGTGGCGCGCCGCAAGCGCTCCTGCGAGCACCGTAGCTTTTAGGAGGAGTATAATTTTTGTTTCGTAAGGCGATCTCATTAGTTTTGGGACGCAAATGATAAATCCCGAACGTTCAGGAATTTTTAGCGTCCTTAATTAAGTATGTAAAAGGGAAAGTTTGGAAACCTTGTGTATTCGTACGCATTTTGCAAGTACGTGCATATAGCACAAACTTTACTATATACTATCGCACTACACGTCTCTCTCGATATATGCTTGCAGACTGTGCTACTCCCTCTGTCCAGGTCAATAAGTCATCTTTGGTTGTGCACCGTGACCAAGAAGGAGGGAAGACTTATACACCTAGACGGAGGGAGTACTACTATTACTTATGTACGTGCAAATGCACGTTTTAACATTACGATGCGGTTTTTGTAAAAGTAGAATGTAGCGACCAGACCTCAAATGGTCTGTGCTGCTGTGCACCAGTGTCATCCCTGGATCAGTAATGCTGACACGCACAGTACAAATGGAGGATTTATAACAGAGTAGAAATCACACACTTATTACATCGAATATCTCCAAAGAGATTAAGTATGATAAATATGGCTTAAGGCCATATAAATACGATAACAGCGGAAGACTTGGAAGATAAGTGAGTCCATCAACTCCAGCGGCATCACTGAGTATAAGACCACGACCTAAGGCACCTTACTCGTCGTCTGAAAAGTCTGCAACATGAAACGTTGCAGCCCAAAAACGGGTCAGCACATAGAATATGCTGGCAAAGTAACACATAGAGAATAATGAACAATAATAATGTTATACTACATGCATTTATGGCTGGTGGAAAGCTCTATGGTTACAATTTTGCGAAAAGCCAATTTTTCCCTACTTCAAAGGAATAAATTTTATTTAACTATCATGGTGGTTGTTAAACATTGAGAAGGTACCTCCAACTCAATCCCAATTAAGTGTCGTCATAACCCACAAAATTAATTAAAAGTAACATGGTGATGAGATTCAAATGATAATCCAGGTACTAGATAGTCAAGTTGTCCATAACTGGGGACACGGCTAACCATGATTAGTTTGTACACTCTGCAGAGGTTTGCGCACTTTTCCCCACAAGACTCGATCGCCTCCGCTTGACTCTCGCACTGCATGATGTTTGAGAAACGGATGACCGAGACACAGTCTTTCAGGAACAATCACTCTTTACTCCGGGTGGACCGGTACACCTACTTTCCCCTACATCTGCTAGCCCACCTCTTCAAGAGATCATGTAACCTACTCAACTATGCTAGAGCCCATAATAGCTTGTGGCTGCACACGGAAGTTTCTAGCATGAATAATCTTATGATCCCTTTGAGTCTGGGTGGCGGTCCTTATACAAACAGACAACACTGGATTCTCCAGGTGCCTCAATCCACCCAGATGTGAGTTTTAGTTGCCACCTTAGGTAAACCATTATTAACAATCTCACATCTGTCATGAATATCTCTCAAACCCAAATCCACGTCTACGAGCATAGCATGGCAATAACATAGCAACGTAGAAGTAACTCCCAAGGGTTTGATAAGAAAACAGGTAATAGGTACTACCTCAACTACTTCCCAGTACCCACAATTTAATTAGATCCTAATCATGCAATGTTTGAGGAATAGATCTAATGCAATAAAAATTGGGTATGGAAGGTATGATCAAAGTGTTACTTGCCTTGCTGATGATCCGCAAAACCTAGCGATTCGAAGTAACAGGCGGCACACTCCGGGTACTCTATCGCAAACAAACAAGCAGACAATTAGTACTCATCTAATGCACAGGTAAAACTCGAATGAAGATCCAACCAGAAAGTTCAACTTAAGAACTCCGGTTTGCAAAAAGAATCAACTCGAACGAAGCAACGAAAGTCAAACGGTGAAAGAAACAAGCTTCGTTTACTAATCTGGATCTAGGTCCAATTTTACAGTAGCAAAAACTTTTTTGAGTAGGTTAAACGGAAAGAGAATTTCGAGACGAAACTTTAGGCGCTTGAATCGCCTGATTCCGATAAACGAGCGAGAAGTTTAACAGAAACGAAGATTCGATCAGAAATCGAATCTGAGAAAATCAGGAAAAATCCGACGAAAAAGAAAAACGGACGAACGGTTAAAGAACGGACGTTCGTTAACAGAGAAAATCCGACGAACACGTTCGTTAAAACGAACGAGTCGGTGAACGCTCACAAAATAACAAAACCGAAAAAAAACTGATCTAGGTTTTTTTTTAAACGGACGGTTTTTTAACAAAAACCGGCAAACGAGGCGAGGTGCGGCTACCTCGGGGACGGGCTCCGGCGGGGCTCCGGCGACTCCGGCGAGGGGCGGCGGGGCGGTGGGGCTCGGGCGGCTCGGGGCGAGGGCGGCGAGCGGCGGCGGCGAGTGCAAGGCGGCGGCGGCGCGGGTGCAGCGGGCGGCGGCGAGTGCGGCTCCGGCGGCGGGGTGAGAGGGAGGAGGAGAGGGGGGGTATATATATAGAAGGGGGGGAAAGGTGGCTTGGGGGAGGGGCTAGGCGGCGGCGGGGCTCCCGTGTCCAAGGCGGACTCCGGCGGTGGCGGGCGTCGTGCGCGGGGAGGAGATCCCGCGGGCGGGCCGGCGGCTCGGCTGGGCCTCGGCCCAGTCGGGCGCTGCGCATTTTTTTAAGTACGTTCCGCGGAAAATAATTCGTAGAAAAATAAATAAAAATCCAAAAGAGATAAAACAAATTTTCCCCATCTAGTTAGAAAATCTAGAATAGGGTGAACATTTTTTAGCACAAAATAATTTTTTTGAAAATATGCAATATTTTTAATGCAATTAAAATTGCAAATAAAATCTGAATAAAATCCAATAAATGATTTTAACATTTTTCCTCCAGTATTTCAATTGTTTTGGAGAAGTCATATTTTCTCCTCTCATTTATTTTGTTTAATGAAATATTTTTCCGGAGAGAAAAATAATTAAAACCAAAATCCTCGTCTTATTATTTGATGAAAAATCAAATATGAAAATTTGAGAAAATCCCCAACTCTCTCCGAGGGTCCTTGAGTTGCTTAGGATTTATCGAGGATTTGTCAAAATGCAATAAAATATGATATGCAATGATGATCTATGTATAACATACCAAATTGAAAATTTGGGATGTTACAAACCTACCCCCCTTAAGATGAATCTCGCCCTCGAGATTCGGGTTGGCTAGAAAACAGGTGGGAGTGGTCCTTCCGTAGATCTTCCTCTCGCTCCCAGGTGGCTTCTCTTCCGTGTGGTGACTCCACTGGACTTTGCAAAACTTGATAACCTTACTGCGGGTAACTCGGCTGGCATACTCAAGAATCTTAACTGGTTTCTCCTCATAGGTCAAATCACTTTCCAGCTGAATCGCTTCCAGTGGCACAGTACCTCTCAGTGGTATCTCAGCCATCTCTGCGTGGCACTTCTTCAACTGGGAAACGTGAAATACATCATGAACTCCAGACAATCCTTCGGGCAATTCCAGCTTGTAGGCAACCTCTCCCATACGTCCCACAACTCTGTATGGTCTGATAAAACGGGGTGCTAACTTTCCCTTAACTCCAAAGCGCTTCACTCCTCGAAGTGGTGATACTCGAAGATAAACTCGGTCTCCGACTTCGTCCCATAACAACGGTGTTCTACACCTCCTTCTGTACAAAGCTTCGAAAGGGGCCATCTTCAAACTGGTTTGATAACTGTTGTTATACGAAAACTCCGCATATGGCAAATTGTCGTCCCAACTAGATCCATAATCTAGTGCACAAGCTCTCAACATGTCCTCCAAAATCTGGTTGACTCTCTCGGTCTGTCCATCTGTCTGTGGGTGAAAAGCTGTACTAAATTCCAGCCTGGTTCCCAATGTTTCATGTAACTGCTTCCAAAACTTCGAGGTAAATTGGGTTCCTCTATCTGATACAATGGTCCTCGGAACTCCATGCAAACATACGGTCCTGGTCACGTATATCTTTGCCAACTTAGTACTGGTGTAAGTGGTCTTCACTGGAATGAAATGAGCCACTTTCGTCAAACGGTCGACTACAACCCATATTGAGTCATAGCCTGAACGAGTCCTGGGTAATCCTGTGATAAAATCCATGCCTATTTTATCCCACTTCCATTCGGGTATCGGCAATGGTTGTAGCAATCCCGCTGGCTTCTGATGCTCTGCCTTCACTCTCTGACACACATCACAAACTTCTACATACTCTGCAATATCCTTCTTCATTTCGGTCCACCAGAAAGTATTCTTCAGATCCAAATACATCTTGGTATTCCCTGGGTGAAACGAGTACGGTGAATCATGGGCTTCTTGCAAAATCAACTTCCTGATCTCCGGATCATTTGGCACATATACTCGGTCCTCAAACCATAAGGTATCGTGCTCATCCTCACGAAATCCCTTGGCTTTTCCTTTGCTCATCTTCTCCTTTATCTCTTCAATCTCCTTGTCTGTCTTCTGAGCTTCTCTGATCCTTTCCATCAAGGTAGACTGAATCTCCAATGTCGCTAAATAGCCTCTTGGGACTATCTCCAAACATAGCTCGCGAAGGTCCTCGGCTAACTCCTGAGGTAGCTCTCCTGTCATGAGGGTGTTGACATGACTCTTGCGGCTCAACGCGTCTGCTACTACGTTAGCCTTTCCTGGGTGATAATGCAATCTCATATCATAATCCTTAATGAGCTCCAACCATCTCCTCTGTCTGATATTTAACTCCTTCTGCGTGAAAATATACTTCAAACTCTTGTGATCCGTGTACACCTCACAATGGTTTCCGATGAGAAAATGTCTCCATGTCTTCAATGCATGCACCACGGCTGCTAACTCCAAATCATGCGTAGCATAATTCTTCTCATGGGGTTTAAGTTGTCGTGAAGCATATGACACAACTCTTCCTTCCTGCATAAGCACTGCTCCAAGTCCTCGACGAGAAGCGTCGCAATAAACTTCATAATCCTTGCGTTGATCTGGCAGAATCAACACTGGTGATGTAACCAATCGTTTCTTCAACTCTTGGAAACTAGCTTCACATTCCTCAGTCCAATTGAATTTGGTGTCCTTCTTCAATAGCTCAGTCATGGGCTTAGCAATCTTCGAGAAATTCTCGATGAATCTCCGGTAGTATCCTGCAAGTCCAAGAAAACTCCGGATTTCTCCAACTGTTGTGGGTGATTCCCAACTTGTCACTGTATCAACCTTGGCAGGGTCTACTGCTATTCCTTCTCCAGAAATAACATGTCCAAGGAATCCAACTTCCTTCAGCCAAAATTCACACTTGCTGAACTTGGCGTATAACTGATGTTCTCTGAGCTTCTCAAGTACCAATCGTAAATGCTCCTCATGCTCTTCCTCATTCTTGGAAAAGACTAAAATATCGTCAATGAACACCACGACGAACTTATCCAAAAACTCCATAAACACTTTGTTCATCAGGTTCATGAAATAGGCAGGTGCGTTAGTCAGACCAAATGACATAACGGTATACTCATACAATCCATATCTGGTGGTAAAAGCCGTCTTAGGTATATCCTGCTCTCGAATCTTTAACTGATGGTATCCTGATCGTAGATCGATCTTGGAAAATACTTTAGCTCCTTGTAGGCGGTCAAACAAATCATTGATCATCGGCAGTGGGTACTTGTTTTTGATGGTCACTTCATTCAATCCTCGATAATCAACAACCATCCTCAGCGATCCATCTTTCTTCCCCACTAGAAGTACTGGTGATCCCCAAGGTGACGAACTTGGGCGAATATAGCCTTTATCCAGTAACTCCTTGATCTGCTTCTTAATTTCCTCCAAATCCCTTGCGGGCATCCTGTACGGTCTCTTAGATATTGGCCCTGTGCCTGGCAAAAGTTCAATCAAGAACTTAATGTCTCTATCTGGTGGCATGCCTGGCAACTCTTCTGGAAATACATCCGGATAATCCTTCACCACTGGTACTTCCTCCTGTACAACTCCTGATAAGGAATTTACTTGAGCCCTCTTCGGCATATGCCGGGATACATACTTGATCCTTTTTCCTTCTGGGGTGGTAAGTAAAATCGTCTTGCTGGCACAATCGATGTTTCCTCCATACAACGATAGTCAATCCATTCCCAAAATCACATCCAAACCATGCGACTCCAAAACTATGAGGTCTGAGGGGAAAACATGCCTACCAATGGCCAATGGTATCTGAAAACATCCTTGGCTTGCCATATACTCTGCTCCTGGTGAGGTTACTAACATAGGGGTTTTGAGAACTTGGGTGGACATCTTAAACTTATTCACAAATCCCCTTGATATGTATGAATGCGATGCACCAGTATCGAAAAGAACGGTTGCAGTAAATGACTTAACCAAAAACTTACCTATTACTGCATCAGGCTGAGCTTCAACCTCCTCCACGCTCACGTGGTTCACATGTCCTTTGTTGAACGGGTTTGGCTTCTTCCCAGAGCTTCCAATGCCATTTCCATTTTGGGCTTCAGGACAATCAGTTGCATAGTGTCCAGTCTTCTGGCACTTGAAGCAAGTAATGTGACTTAGATCCCTCTTGGTTGGGGTAGATGGGTTGGTACGGTTCTGTCCGTTGCTTCCTCCATTCCCATTACCATTCTTGGAGCCATTATGGTTGTGCGAACTACCTCCTCCATGGGTATGCTGAAACTGTCCTCCCAGTGTCGGGGCAAATCATGGCTTCTGCTGAGCTCCAGAATTGTACTTCCCTTGTCCATACTTCCTCTTACGATTTTCAATCTGTTGTTGCTTCCCTTCAATCATGAGAGCTCTATCTACCAGCTCCTGGTAGTTGTTGAAGGTTGCTACCATCAACTGCATACTCAGTTCATCATCCAGTCCTTCCAAAAATTTCTCCTGCTTGGCTGCATCTGTAGCAACGTCATCTGGTGCATAACGTGCTAACTTACTGAAATCCTCCACATACTGGACTACGGTGCGTCCTCCTTGGCGTAGGTTGCGAAACTCACGCTTCTTCATAGCCATAGCTCCTGCTGAAACATGTGTGGTATGGAAAGCTTGCTGAAACTGATCCCATGTGACAATGTCAATGGGGTGCGTGGCTGTATAATTCTCCCACCATGATGCTGCGGGTCCACCAAGCTGATGTGCGGCAAAACGCACTCTTTCCGCATCTGTGCAACCTGCAGTGGTCAACTCCCTTCCAACTTTGCGGAACCAATCATCTGCAACAATCGGCTCGGTGCTACTGAAAACACCGGCGGGTTTAGCCTCAAGAAACGGGCTAGGTGATCAACATGTGGTGGTGGCGGTGGGTTGTTGTTGTTGTTGCCTTGGTTCTGCACTAACACTTGCATCAGGGCATTCTGTTGCTGAATCAACTGGGTGATCTCCGGTGGGAAAACAAATCCGGTGTCGCGTCTCGGAGGCATCTGATAGGTTTAGAAAAGATGAGAGTTAAGAATAGAATGAGGTCTAGAGAGAAAACACTACCCATATGCTCATGAGGCAAATACAATCAATATCGCTTAATCAATTCAAACAAGGCAAAACAATCGATCTAACTAGCATTACAAAGTGCTTGAACTATACTATTAAATGGGGGAAAACTACTACTGATATGGTGGTCTACTAGAAATTCTGATCCGTTGAAGACTCCATGATGTCTGCTCCAGCTTCGTCAACCCAGTCATCTTCACTTGGTTCTGAGTCGGTGTCGTCGATGATGATGTAGTTATCCGGACAAGTGCATTCGTCAACTTCTGCTTTTGGCACTGGATTTCCCATGAATACTCCAATCTTCTTCTCCAGGTCGTCATTCTTCCCTACTAGTGCGATGATTTCCTCCATATAATCCTCGCGTGTAGCCTTGAGTTCTTCCTCCAGCTCCTTGATCTTCGTCAATGCCTTCTTCAGTTCTTCCTTTTCCATGCACATCTGGTTCTCCTGGCGATGAATATGTTGGTTTTGCTCCTGGATGAAAGCTGCGATTGATCCATCCTTCTTGGTTCTGATCATCTCCCATTGCGCGTCTCGGCGTCCACAAATCGGATAAATTGTATCCTTAAGCTCCTGGTGGTAGACTTCTCCAATGCGTCCCATAGCGATGTGTGCGGCCATGCTCTTCCCTAAACTCCAGGTGGGTGCTTCGAAAACCAATCTTATGGGTTCAGTAACTGGCACAAACGTCCTTCCTGGAATGTGAACTTGAATCTTCCAGCTCTCCTCTTCGGGTAATGTGGCGTTGTAGGTCCCGGTGTTGCTTGGTATTCCTATGTTCAAATACTTAGTGACTTCCTTCAAGTGTCGACCAAAAGGCGTGTCTTCATCTGGTTGCATGAACTTGCTCCTTGTATCCGCCATTCCTAAAAGAGTAGAAAAAGGAGAGGGGTCAGAAATGAGAAGAGAGAAGCTTTCTAGGGCTTAAGCTTAGTGGTCGTGTCCTACAGTCAGCGTGTGCTCTGATACCAACTTTGTAGCGACCAGACCTCAAATGGTCTGTGCTGCTATGCACCAGTGTCATCCCTGGATCAGTAATGCTGACACGCACAGTACAAATGGAGGATTTAACAGAGTAGCAATCACACACTTATTACATCGAATATCCCCAAAGAGATTAAATATGATAAATATGGCTTAAGGCCATATAAATACGATAACAGCGGAAGACTTGGAAGATAAGTGAGTCCATCAACTCCAGCGGCATCACTGAGTATAAGACCACGACCTAAGGCACCTTACTCGTCGTCTGAAAAGTCTGCAACATGAAACGTTGCAGCCCGAAAACGGGCCAGCACATAGAATATGCTGGCAAAGTAACACATAGAGAATAATGAACAATAATAATGCTATACTACATGCATTTATGGCTGGTGGAAAGCTCTATGGTTACAATTTTGCGAAAAGCCAATTTTTCCCTACTTCAAAGGAATAAATTTTATTTAACTATCATGGTGGTTGTTAAACATTCAGAAGGTACCTCCAACTCAATCCCAATTAAGTGTCGTCATAACCCACAAAATTAATTAAAAGTAACATGGTGATGAGATTCAAATGATAATCCAGGTACTAGATACTCAAGTTGTCCATAACCGGGGACACGGCTAACCATGATTAGTTTGTACACTCTGCAGAGGTTTGCGCACTTTTCCCCACAAGACTCGATCGCCTCCGCTTGATTCTCGCACTGCATGATGTTTGAGAAACGGATGACCGAGACATAGTCTTTCAGGAACAATCACTCTTTACTCCGGGTGGACCGGTACACCTACTTTCCCCTACATCTGCTAGCCCACCTCTTCAAGAGATCATGTAACCTACTCAACTATGCTAGAGCCCATAATAGCTTGTGGCTGCACACGGAAGTTTCTAGCATGAATAATCTTATGATCCCTTTGAGCCTAGGTGGCGGTCCTTATACAAACAGACAACACTGGATTCTCCAGGTGCCTCAATCCACCCAGATGTGAGTTTTAGTTGCCACCTTAGGTAAACCATTATTAACAATCTCACATCTGTCATGAATATCTCTCAAACCCAAATCCACGTCTACGAGCATAGCATGGCAATAACATAGCAACGTAGAAGTAACTCCCAAGGGTTTGATAAGAAAACAGGTAATAGGTACTACCTCAACTACTTCCCAGTACCCACAATTTAATTAGATCCTAATCATGCAATGTTTGAGGAATAGATCTAATGCAATAAAAACTGGGTATGGAAGGTATGATCAAAGTGTTACTTGCCTTGCTGATGATCCGCAAAACCTAGCGATTCGAAGTAACAGGCGGCACACTCCGGGTACTCTATCGCAAACAAACAAGCAGACAATCAGTACTCATCTAATGCACAGGTAAAACTCGAATGAAAGATCCAACCAGAAAGTTCAACTTAAGAACTCCGGTTTGCAAAAAGAATCAACTCGAACGAAGCAACGAAAGTCAAACGGTGAAAGAAGCAAGCTTCGTTTACTAATCTGGATCTAGGTCAAATTTTACATTAGCAAAAACTTGTTTGAGTAGGTTAAACGGAAAGAGAATTTCGAGACGAAACTCTAGGCGCTTGAATCGCCTGATTCCGGTAAACGAGCGAGAAGTTAAACAGAAACGAATATTCGATCAGAAATCGAATCTGAGAAAATCAGGAAAAATCCGACGAAAAAGAAAAATGGACGAACGGTTAAAGAACGGATGTTCGTTAACAGAGAAAATCCGACGAATGCGTTCGTTAAAACGAACGAGTCGGTGAACGCTCACAAAATAACAAAACCGAAAAAAAAACCGATCTAGGGTTTTTTTAAACGAACGGTTTTTTTTAACAAAAACCGGCAAACGAGGCGAGGTGCGGCTACCTCGGGGACGGGCTCCGGCGGGGCTCCGGCGACTCCGGCGAGGGGCGGCGGGGGCGGCGGGGCTCGGGCGGCGAGCGGCGGCGGCGAGTGCAAGGCGGCGGCGGCGCGGGTGCAGCGGGCGGCGGCGAGTGCGGCTCCGGCGGCGGGGTGAGAGGGAGGAGGAGAGGGGGGTATATATATAGAAGGGGGGGAAAGGTGGCTTGGGGGAGGGGCTAGGCGGCGGCGGGGCTCCCGTGTCCAAGGCGGACTCCGGCGGCGGCGGGCGTCGTGCGCGGGGAGGACATCCCGCGGGCGGGCCGGCGGCTCGGCTGGGCCTCGGCCCAGTCGGGCGCTGCGCATTTTTTTAAAATACGTTCCGCGGAAAATAATTCGTAGAAAAATAAATAAAAATCCAAAATAGATAAAACAAATTTTCCCCATCTAGCTAGAAAATCTAGAATAGGGTGAACATTTTTTAGCACAAAATAATTTTTTTGAAAATATGCAATATTTTTAATGCAATTAAAATTGCAAATAAAATCCGAATAAAATCCAATAAATGATTTTAACATTTTTCCTCCAGTATTTCAATTGTTTTGGAGAAGTCATATTTTCTCCTCTCATTTATTTTGTTTAATGAAATATTTTTCCGGAGAGAAAAATAATTAAAACCAAAATCCTCGTCTTATTATTTGATGAAAAATCAAATATGAAAATTTGAGAAAATCCCCAACTCTCTCCGAGGGTCCTTGAGTTGCTTAGGATTTATCGAGGATTTTTCAAAATGCAATAAAATATGATATGCAATGATGATCTATGTATAACATACCAAATTGAAAATTTGGGATGTTACATAGAAAAGCAGCACTAGTCAAGCTTGTGAAACGATTCAATGCAAAACAAATGCAAAAATGCTCGTTTGATTGTTTACTTTTAGCTTCCTTCTCTGTGGTTATTTCTCTGTCGTACTTTGTACGGAGTATCTCACTGGTTGGAAAGGCATGCAAATTCCCAAACCGCTTCCTACACCCTGTATCGAATTTTTTGCCTAACAAGTTGTGCCGTGCAATTGGAATTCCAACTTGAGTACTACTACTAGTAGGAGTACCAGGGGCCAGTTCTTTTAGGCTTCTAGATTAGTAATCCCATAAGAGCAAGTACAATAGAGCTGAGTCAGCGGGCTATAAGAAATAAACTAGTATATTTCCGCTTAGTTGGAGGAAAGAGAAGAGGAGAGAGAAGGTAAGCGGGCTCTTCGTGAAGAGCCAGCTCTAGCACGTGCTCCTAGGCACTTTGTGAGAATGAGAAGTGGGCCACATAATAAAAAAGTAGTACACTCTTTTGATCTATTAGGGCATGTACAATGGTATACAATCAGCTGTCTGTAACATATGACACGTAGGAACATAAACTAAGTCGAAGAAAGAGAATAGGAAAAACCAGGGAGTCCGTCTGTAGAAATAACGACGGTCTGTTGCCGTGCAAATCGCTACTTACCGACGATCTTTTTCCCGTTGTATGGAGCGCATCGCATGTCGTGGGATCGTGGGCCTCGTGGCCGGTAGCAAACTAGCAGAATACAAGTCGTGGGCCCCGTGACTGGTTAACAAACTAACAAAAACAATGGGATTTAAGTTGGATAACGTAATTTTGTAGCCGCTGGGTGTTTCTTTCTTGTTCCAGCCGCTAGTGTTATAGATAGAAAAAAGACACCCTGTTGTAGAAGATGTCTGTAGTTTTGTCTATAAGTGACGTGGAGTAATATTATAGACAGCGGTTGTCTGAACTGTTGTACATGCCCTTATTGTACATGTTGGCTATAAGATGGGCTGTAGATGATATGGCACTGGCTTATAGCCAGCAGCTGGCTATACTATTAACCATGCTCTAACTACTACCTCCGTCCTGGTTTATTGGTCCCCATTGTAATCTGTGTCAAATTTTGATCATAAATTTAACTAATGAAATGTTAGTGCATGTCACATGCACTACTCCATCCGTCTAGGTGAGTAAGTCATCTTAGGCTGTGCACCGTGACCAAGGAGGAGGAGAAAACGAGAAACGTTAATGTTTATTTGCTAATTAATAGTATTGCATGCAATGAACTAACCACTGCATGTCGTGTTTGATATCTCAACTCATTAAAAGCATGCACACTCTTTATCTGTTATTGGTTGATATGTCAAGAAACAAGAAACGAGGTAGAAGTTAATGCACCGCGCCTAAGTGTTTTGGGATTATTTGGTTTTCGTAAGATGACTTACACACCTAGACGGAGGGATTACAATGGTGAGGAATAAACGAGTTAAATCTTTGGTCAAAATTTAGCACAAATTACAATGGTGAGGAATAAACCAGGACGGAGTAGTAGTTTAGAAGCCTAAATAAATGAGTGAGGCGCCTTATTGTTACTCTCCACAGTGACTAGTCTTGTGGGAAAAGCTGGGGAAGCCGCCAAAAGAACTGGCACTAGGAGTAGTAGCTAGGGATCGAGTGTGCGAGATGAACCGGAGAAAGTAAATGCAGAGAGATGAAATGCAAAAAAGACGGAGGGATGTGATGGTTGCTTGTTCGTTTATTTTACCAGGCCACTTATTACTGGGAGTGGTTGGGTTTTGTGATATGACGGCTTTACTTCCACGCCACGAGCGGGGTGAGAGGTGAGACTCCCGTGCAGCGCCGCCCTCTACACTTGTACTACATCGGTCGTGGTTTATTAGTCCCCCATTGAATTTGACGGAAGATTTAACTGACAAAATGTTAGTGCATGTCAACAAAAACTATATCGTTGGATTCGTATTTGAACATAGTTTTGAATGATATAATTTTAGGTGACATGCATCAGCATTTATCGTACTATATATAATGTTAGTTCAATTTTTGGTCGTACTAATCTATAGTAGTAAGGTGCCCGTGCGTTGCACCGAAGAGTGAAATGCATTGATCGGGGAGTTGTTTATTTTGACAAAGGATGTGGGGGTCATCTCATGTGTAACGGGTATCGATAGGTTTCTTCGGATATTATTTCATCTCTAGAGCTCACAAACATCCGGGTGAAATAGATAAAAAGGTATCTTTTGCAAACAAAAGTGTTCAACTGTTCAACCTGCATCCAAAACTTGTGAAGAAATAACACTTATTGTGCTTTGCAAGAAATGATCTTTAAGAATTAGTTTTTGAGTGTCGATTGTTATACATGTTGGCTACAGATGACATGGCACTTTCTTATAGTCAACAGTTGGCTATACTATTAAGTAATATTAACCATGCCCTTATACACCAAGACGGAGGGATTAAATAAGGATGACTTGCAAGCGGGCAGAGGAGATGTAAGAAATGGTTCATCGTAAGTCTTTCACCAGTACTGTAGTAAAAATTCATACATGGAAGATTCTAGACTAAACCATAAACAGATACACTTTTATTCATGCGCGATACTCCAATAGAGCAAGATCCTGCATGGAAGTCTCCACATGCTTAGAGAGCGGATTACATTGAGCGAAGACTAATGATCAACATTTAACTTGATAATGCGTACTTCCAGGTGAACCTCCTTGGAGTCCCCGTGCACCGCATCGGCGGGTAAATGAGGCCATGGGTTTTCCATGTCCACATTGGCGGGATAGTCCCAGCTCCCCAGAGTCCAAGTCCGTTCGATGAGGCCGGTGTCGCCGACCATGTGACCCGGAGGGGTAGTAACACTGACCACGCACCCGTACATCGGCCTCGTGTCAGTGTCAGCGTCAGCGGCGTCGCCCCTGACGCACATTACAGAGACGGGGCGGCGGCCTGCGCGGGCCTCGCCGGTGCCCACGATCAAGAGGAGGACGCTGCCGTCCTCCTCCGAGACTAGCAGGCGGCGGTGATCCTCCAGCGACTCCGGCATGGTGAACGGGTAGCACGTCTCGTACTTGATGTTCTCCGCCAAGGGCCAGCAGGTACCGCTGCACGCATCCGTGAGGTGATGCACCATGTCCGCCGGCGAGCCACAAAACGGCATCGGGCACTCATAGCAGTGGACGAAGGGCTCCTTGGAGGCATGGACCAGGCCGTCCATGAAACGGGAGTGGCTGTAGGGGACGTTGCGCCAGTTGAATATATGAGCAAGTTACTACGAGATTTAATCCGAATAAGCACAAAATAAATCATGACGACTATAACAGAGATGAAACTAATCATGTGGACTAGCATAGTAGTAGGATACCGAGTAGAAACATGAATTCTACCACGATTTCGAACAGGAAGGATAGAAACACATACGGTGCAACGGGAGCAGCACCGTTGGCGTTGAGGTTGTCGCCCATGTCCAAACACCACGTAGACACGGTCTTTGAGCACGGTTCATAGTCGTTCCACGCTCGGGCATTGAAGTTTGTAACTATTTTAGATTAGAATATACTACTCCTCCGGTGCTAGTAGTAGAGCAGAGTCCTACTCTACTACTCTACTCAAGCAAGTTAGGGCATAGCACTGTAGGGAGTACCGGTACTATGATCACTCAAGCAAGTTGTCTGGCATCGACATGACCCTACGCTGCTGGTATGTGTCTCGTAAGTCAAGCGGCGTGCTGTAGTCATCATCTGTCCACTTCCCGCAGCACATATTCGCTTCTCCATCTTTGTCCGCACATAATCTCGTCCAATCTTCCATCCCCGCTAACAATGGCAGAACCGAGCAGCGTCCGCCGAAAGAGTGGCTGGAATTCGCTCCCCACAGAGGTAATCAAGCTCATTGTTTCGCGTGTGGACAATCTCAGTACCATGCCGCTCGCCGCGTGCTCGTCGGGGCTGTACCGTTTACTCAAAGCCCTTAGGCCAGAGCTTTTTAAGCCAGCTCCTTGCTTGCTGATGCCGCCTGATCTTCAGAAACGGCGTGTCACGCAGCATAAAGATCATAGGGTGGCGAGCATCAACCCCCTTGACTGCGATCCGATCCCCGTCAGCCTCAACTACATTAATGGTATGTACTGGGTCGGCATGAACACGTCTTGGATGGTGCTCGTCGACGGTCGCGGCAGCTGGATGCTCGTGGAGGTCTACACCCGGCGATTGATCCCCCTTCCTTCGATTAACACTGCACTGCTTTGGCACCGCGGCCCAGAATACTCGGAATCTTACAGTAGCCAACATGATACCAAGTTTGATTTGCTCAAGGTTGTAATCTGCCAAGTGCCCACAAGATCTGCGAATTAATAAATCTGCACGTTCATCGCAGGATCATACATCCTCCATGGTTCTCTGATGCCATTGAACACAAGGGCTTCATTTACACTGTCGACTCCTTCTATGGCTGGACGTATTGCTGGCCTACTCCAGTCATCGCTACAAACGGTTGTTACAGCAGTATGTTACTTTCCTATGATATCACGATGGCTTGCTTATATTACTGTCAACATTTGCTGAAAAAATATTCATGCTCATAACATGTTGTTCTTAAGATTGACTAAATCAAGAGCCCTTTTTTATTTGACTCCAACTTGATATGATGTTGTAGGCCGCCTGGTGTCCCTACCCTTCCTAATCCCAGAACCTTTCAAAGAAAAGCGGCATGGCAGTTGCAGGTGGTTCCTGGCTCGATCAGACGACGGCGAAAGATTGATGATCGTTCACACGTACCGGATGTGTTGTTTCGCGGAATACAATCACAGTCACTGCAAGGTCTTTGAGTAGGATCCCAGCTTCTCTGGGCCTTCAGGAATTTTTGACTAGAGGCTCGTAAGTAGCCTTGGTACACACTCTCTGTTTGTTGGACTGAATTATTCGATTAACTAGGAGATAACCGACGACAAGGATCATGATGGCAGCGCGGTTTCGTTCATCAGGCAAAACTGTGTGTACACAGCGTACCATGCGTCTCTGCATGCACCATACCCTGATTTGTGCCGCCACGCTCTGCAGCCCAAAGTAGGAGAGAGGGTCGCAAGTATCAGACTTCGACCTGCTGGCTGGAGTTTCCCCCGTCAGGCACCCATCTGGTTCAAGCCGTCAGCCAATCTCCACAACTTAATACATAGTAACGTCTAACTGAGCCAGTTAGTTAGATGCGTACACTTGGTGTAGTAGGATCTTTATTTAGTTTGATGCATACACTTGTTCTTTTTTGGTAGCCCTTTTGTAATGATGGCTGATGTTTGGTTTGGAAGAGAGAGCTGCGTCTTCACTCTTCTGGCCTGCTTACTGCTTCTGTTGCACCCCCAACCCTGGTTGCTGCTGTTGCTGTTTTCAATGTACAATCAGTAGTATATTTCGTCTGTTGGTTGAATAAATGTGTTGTTAGAATGACAAACACAATGTTTTGGAAGTCGTTGCATGGTTCGATCCTTTGGTGCCCCGTATCGTACGTAGCGCATACTATTTTTCATACGGAACACATTTTCCACTTGTTGATAACATGCAGCCCACTGATGAAGGCCCAATAGAGAAGCCCATAATTAACTGGAAGGGAGGCTCTCACATGAATCCGGCCCAGGTACATGCTCATGGTCCCCTAAACATAAATAAGTAAATAAATAAATAAATAAAGCTAAATGCTCATGCACCAGTTCTTTGGGAAAATAGGTAGCCCAGTATTTCTTTTTGAAGAATACCCAAGCTAGGCCTATTTGTTTTCTCCGAATTACTGGGCTGCAAATCTTTCAAGACGAGGAGGGATGCATTCCGGCCTGGCTTAAGAGTATGGTCAATGTCTGTTAAAAGTAATATCAAAAGGGGTTGAAAATTCCAAAAAAAAATAGCAAATGGGATATAAGTTTCTTTTTTGTTTTTGTTCTTCACTGATATCTTATACGTATTTCATTGGATTTAACATGACATAGTACTAATTTATTTTTAAATTTGTTTTAGAATGGCTATTAATTTTTGGATTAAGAATATTTCGTTCCCCAGCAAAAATTTGCGAATTTTCAAAATTTTCCACATATTTAGTTAATTTTTTGACCCTGGTACTGACCAGAAAATGGCCAGCAATTCTAAAAATGGAAAACGGGCTGCAATAAATTCCATATGAATTAGAAAATGAGTAAAAATTATAAAAATAATAGCAAATTGGCTGTACACGCCACAGATTTCGAGGCTGACTTGTTTACGCAAGGCTTTGTCAGTGAACACACGATTCTAGCAGCAGTGACTGTTGGATGTCCATCCAACGGCCGACGTGCTTCTTCAATCACTGATCTTCCTGCTCCAGCCGCCTAAACTAGCGCCGGACGGACTGCCTGCTCCCTCCTCTTGTGGCCAGCTGTGATGCCGCGCAGGCTTCCCCGACCCACCCTACTCCCTCCGCTGGCCTGGCCGCACGCAATCAACTGCCTCCTTATTACGCGAAAAAAATGATTCCTCCCACTGACATCTAAGGCGCACCGGTTGGGAGGCTGACCTGTGGGCCTACTAAGTTGACGCGTACGCAGGGCTTGTCAACTTAGTCAACAAACGATTCTAGCAGCAGTAACCGTTGGATTTGAATCGAACGGTCCTACTGCTTCTTCAATCGCTGCTCTTCTTGCACCAGTCGCCCAAACGAGCACCGGGGGGACCGCCTGCTCCTGCCTCTAGTGGCCGGCTGTGCTGCCGTTGAGGCCTCATCGCCCCCTACTACTCCCACCGCTAGCCAGGCCCTGCGGCGACGGCAGCCTCACACCGCAGCCGAACCAGTGAACCCTCGTACTCCTCTCCGCATGGGCATCCACTGCCGCGTCTTCCCCGGCTCCGCGTCGTCCACTTCCTAGGCCTCGCCGTCGTCCACCGCCTTGGTGCTCTCGGCGCGGCATGGTCAACATGGTCAACGACATTCCATCGGAAGAGTACTGTACGTGGAGAGGCTGACAGCTGGGTCCACGGCCACAGCCCAGTTTTTTTGTGATTTGCCAAGTAAGTCGCTTTGTCAGGCCTGTTGGGCTGCAAATCTTTCAAGACGAGGAGAGCTTTCATTCGGCTGGCCGAGAAAATGGCCCATCAGTAATGAGAAATGGGATGTACATTTTTTAAACACATCAAACCGGCAATTAGTTTCAATTTTTTTTTCATTTCGAGATTTTAAATTACATTAATTTTTATGCGTGGAGAATTTGTTGGATTTTATATTGATATACATTTATTTTTAAAATCAGTTTGAATGTTTGTCGAAATTTCAGGATTAAAAACAGTTCGGACTGCACCGAAATATGCGAAATTTCGTATAATTTTTTAACCGTGGCCACAATATGACCTGTAATGCTAACAAAAACAATATGGGCTCCAAAAAAACTTAATAATTAGCAAATGGGCTGTAAATTATTAGAAATAATGGCAGATGGGTTGTATGCTGTTTTCCACAGATTTGAGGCTTTCCTAAAAAAAGGTTGACGCACAAGCACTGACTATTGGATGTCCATCCAACGGCCGTCGTGCTTCTTCAATCTCTGCTCTTCCTGCTCCAGCCGCTCAAACAAGCGCCGGCGGGACGTCCTGCTCCCTCCTCCCCGCGGCCGGCTCTGCTGCCGCGCAGGCCTCACCGCCCCACCGTACTCCCATCGCCGCTTGCCTAGCCATCCCTCTACTCACCCACACCTGCTGTTATTCTCCGGCGATGGCAGACGAACCAGTAAACCCTCGTACAGTCGTACTCCCCTCCGCGTGGGAAACAACTGCCGAGTCTTCCCTGCCACCGTGTCGTTCCCTTCCTAGGCCTCGCCGTTGTCCACCGCCCTAGTGCTCTCGGCGCGGCCTGGTCAACGTGGTCAACGACCGGCATGCATCTGAAGTGGACTGTACGTGGAGAGGCCGACAGCTGGGTCCACGGCCGCCGCAAGGAACGGAGGGCTTTGTCAACTTAGTCAATATGCATGATTCTAGCTCCAATGACCGTACGATGTCAATCCAACGGCCGTAGTGCTTCTTCAACCTCTGGTCTTCTTGCTCCAGCCGCCCAAAGCAGCGCCGGTCGTGCCACATGCTCCTGCCTCCCGTGGCCGGCTGTGCTGCCGCGGAGGCCTCACCGCCCCCTACTATTCCCACCGCTGGCCAGGCCCTGCAGCGACGGCAGCCTCACACCGCAGCCGAACCAGTGAACCCTCGTACTCCTCTCCGCGCGGGCTTCCACTGTCGCGTCTTCCCCGGCTCCCCGTCGTCCCCTTCCTAGGCCTCGCCGTCGTCCACCGCCCTGGTGCTCTCGGCGCGGCGTGGTCAACGTGGTCAAGGAACGACTTCCATCGGACGTGGACTGTACATGGAGAGGCTGACAGCTGGGTCCACGGCCGCAGCAAGGAAGTGCCTCCTTATTACGCGGAAAATAATTATTCCTCCACCTGACAGCTGGGACCCACCGGACGGGCCACTGTATTTCGCGAAAAAAAACGTTTCCCCCTGACTGCTAGGACCCACCAGCTACATCTTCGCACGCAAGGAAGTGCGTACGGGCAAAAAAAATGATTCACCCCCTGACTGCTGGGACCCACCAGCTACATCTTCGTAGGCAAGGAAGTGCCTGACAGTCGGGACCCACCTGGTCGAAGCGTACGTAGCGTTGTCATTTTGGTAGCGAACGTGTACGTACATATATACTGGTGGATGTAGAGGCGCGCACGTGTCGTAGTAGAGGCGCGTACGTGTCGTAGTAGAGGCGCGCACGTAGCATGTACACGTACGTACGGCGGTCAGGGTGCAAGAAAGAAAATACGGCCACGTATGTGTACATACGGGCGGGGTCTCGAACGCCTACTCGCGCATACGTACGGCCAGGGCTCGTGTACATGGCTGGTTCAGAACGGAGAAACAGCGTCGTCGTCGTGTTCATGGGGAGCCAACCGGCTGGGTCGGAACGAAATGCGTCGCCGTGTTCATCGGGAGGGCTTGGACGGAACAACCGATGGAAACGAGGCCTGGCGTACCACAGAACGGAGGAAACGGCCTTGTGTTCGACCGGCCACGTTTGAAACGGGATCCTGTTTATCGGGAGGGGTCTGGCGTACCACAAAACGGAGGAAACGGACCTCCTACGGTCGAAACGGGGGGTCCTGTTGATCGGGATGGGTGTGGCGTACCGCAAAACGGAGGAAACAGCCTTGTGTTGGAGTGCTACGGTCGAAACGGGGGTCCTGTTCATCGGGAGGGGTGTGGCGTACCGCAAAACGGGACTCCACGGGATACTGTTCATCTCCACCGTCGACCCCCTCCAGCCTCCACGGGCTACTGTTCATCCACCATCGACCTCCTCCAGCCTCCACCTGCGACTGTTCATCCACGGGCTCCTGTTCATCCAGCCTCCACCACGCGCTACTCCACCGGCTACTGTTTAACCAGCCTCTCCACGGGCTCCTGTTCAACCACCCCTCCACCGTCTACTGTTCATTCTGCCCTCCACGGGGTGGTCCTGTTCATCCTGCCCTCCACGGGGTCCTGTTCATCCAGCCCCAACCGGCTCGATCGATCGGGGTCCTGTTCATCCAGAGGCAACACCACGGGGTCCTGTTCATCCACCCCCACCGGGAACTGTTCATCCAAACCCCCCCCAGCAACGCTCACTGTTCATCCAGAGGCAGCATCGATCGGCTTCAGTTAGCAGCACTAGCGAAGGAATCGCTCGATCGGGTTCAGTTAATAGCCATCGATCGATCGCTCGGGTTCAGTAACGCGTAGCCTGCAGTGCAATCGCTCGGGTTCAGTTAGAGCCCAACGCCTCGCTCGGGTTCAGTTAGAGCCAACGCCTTGCACACACGCGCGTACGTGTACGAGAGAAACGCGCATCGCTCGGCCCCCGACCTCCCACCATAACCTGGAACTCCCCGAAATTTTCCTCACCCTCGCTTCTACCACGGTTTTTTCCGTCATGGACGGCCCAAAGAATGTCATGCAGCTGCGTCTCCGGCCCGCCCAGGACAAAAAGCCCATTTTCTGTCATGATTTTTTGTCATAGAAGTAGGAGCCCACCACATCTATGACGATACCGGGTTTTGTCACAATTATCGTCATAGAAGTGTCATATGTATGACAGAAAAAAATTTGTTCGGCCCAAAATGTCACGGATGTGTCTTTTTTTGTAGTGCAAGTCTTCTATTGCCAAGTACTAGTACATAATAAAAGCATCAAACAGACATATATCTATGTCCTATGGTCACTTCATTGTCTTGCCAAATCAAAATAGAGACACGGTTCAAATCATATCAGTTCAAGACAAAGCAGCAGTGAAAGAATACAAAGCGTGGGAAACTACACGGCACAACAAGATTTCAGATGGATACCATGGGTCTACATGTACAACAACACTATTGGCTCTGTTGTGATGCTAGTAATGTGCATGATATGAGAAGTCAACTATATACACAATTGAAATTGAAATCAACAGAGCTATTCATAAGAGCAAGCCTGTTAAGGAAACATGCGTGAACATACCTGCTGTGCCATTGAAGTTTCGATTGGATCCTTCAATTTAAAAATAAGTTTGTATGAGTAAATACAGTGATACAAGAGTAAAGTAGTATGCACGATAGCAATCATAGTTAAAAAAGGCGCGCTTAAGCGCGCCTAGGCTCTAGGCGTTGGCGAAACGCATTGCGCATAACTACGCTTAATCTGTGCATAATTGCGCATAAGCATGCGCTTTGGTCAGTAGAGCGTAAGGCGGTGGCAAAACGCACAATTAACGCCTAGCGCTTTTTTGAACTATGATAGCAATGGAATCTTAAATTAGAACAGTTGTTCGTCAGGTTTAGGCACTTGTTCTACATGAACAGAGTACAGTAACGCAAGAATATAGTACTTAAAAATAGAAATTGAGCTCATAGACCTTACCACATTCTTGGTTCGGGACCAGTACAGAACAAGGCGTTCCCAGTCATCATCCAGTAAATGTGTCTCAGGAGAACGTAAGGGAATTTGATGAGTTTCTTTGCCGGTGAAGTACGTTTTCTTCAGGTAATTCCGATACTGCCACCAAGCATTCTTGAAGATAGCAGAGGTATTAGCACAGGTTACCTCATCCTAAGTTTCCAAGTCGGTCCTTCTCTATAGAGAAAAATGGGAAAATTTGCTGTATTATAACCATCATGGAGGTAGGATGTATGGGACAAAGCAAAGTAATTGCCATGAATAACATTGCTTACACATAACTCCTGGACAAACACCTGCAACTGGTATTTTCCTTCATCTTCAGTATAATATTTCCAAGATGGGAAGATACGCACATACGATTTAACAACATCAAATGCGATAGATGCTAAACTATGACTACCTGGTTGTGCTTCCTCCACAGGAATAGGCGTACTAACTGGTGGAGTTGGGTTCGCCGTGGTAGTACTGGCCCTTTGGGCACTGGAGCTGCCTTACTAACTGCTCTTGTTTGGGAGCTCTGTGGGGGAGATGGTGCTGTGTCAACAGGAACTGGATTACTATCTGCTGGGGTTAGATTGCGTGAAGCTGGTTCTCTGTCCATTGCAGTAGGGGTACAATCTGCGAGAGTTTGGGTTATGTGTGGTAGGGCTGGTTCTCGTGCATGTACAACCGGGGTGCTATCTCCACCAAGAGGTAGCACTGTTTTATTTGAAGACCGTGTTTTTAGTCCGCTAGATGCTGGCATCACCCGCTCCAATTCAAATGGCTGATAAACAGAAAACATAGTTGAATGTACAGACATTGTATGAGAGACAGATGCAATAGATAGTGTGGAAAAAGAGGGCATGAAATAGTTGACATGTATATTGTTTAACTAAAACGGATAGCATGACATAATTTCACATATATGATGTCTATCTAAACTGGATAGCATAGCATAACATAATTCAAAGATATGATGAATAACTAAACAGGATGGCATGACATAATTCACCTACATGTTATCTAAGTAATCAGGATCGCATCATTTAATTCACATATGTGATTTATATGCTAAACAAAGGGCATTAGATATGATGTCTGAACTAAGAACATGGTGTTGAATATTGTGTATATGATGTCTAATCTATGCAATGCAAGACACCATATGCATGATATGAGCAGTATAACCATGCCAAGTTAGAGCATACACCTCGGTGGGGGAATGGGACTGGTCATCTGTCTCTGAATCCATCTCTGAGGAGCTATCGGGACCCAACAAGAGATCTGCTTTGACAGGTAGCACTGTCTGCGCTGAAGGCCTTGTTTTCACTCTAGATTTTTCAATCTCCCACAGGAAGAGTAGTTTAATGTACAAACATTGTCGACAAATGGAAATGTAATGAAGAAAAGGATGGGCAACACAATTCCCATATATGATATAGAAACTAAACAGGTGGCATTACAGAACATGTCTAAACTAAGCAGATGACATATATGATGTCAAAAGTAGGCACTACAAGGCAACATATGCATGATATGACTAACATCATCATGCCAAGGTAGAGCAAACACCTTGAGGGGTAAATAGGAGTGGTCATCGGCGTCTGAATCCGCCTCAGAATAGATATCTTCCTCTGGATTACAATCTGGAGAGGGGTGGGGAGGGTTTGCCATTGAACCCACCATGGAGCGATGTCTTCATGACATTGTATTGCCGCGCAAAACTCTTCTCTTTTTCTCTACATGTTCAGCATGACTGTGTACAATATCTGACATGCATACGAAAAAAATATGGTGAGATTATGTAAGGAGAGCATGCAGAAATTTAGAGTGATGGTAACAACCAGTGGATGGATCCAAAAATAATGATAGCGGGCTGATGATTGCTTTAATTTATTAAAAAGACAGATGAAGATTGCTTTACTATTTGTTTCCCACCCAAGATGAACAACATAGGCATACCCTAGGTGAACCAGATATTAGACAGAGATACTATTCATTTCTTCCTTGATATGTGCCGTAAGACGTCAAGGCTGAAGCAGCCCCGGTGAGCCGTAAGACGTCAAGGCTGAAGCCGCACAAGACAGACATCGTCAATCTCAAGTGGGATTCTAATAGCATCTCCAATAGATGATGTAAAATAGATGTAAAATTTACATCACCAAAAACCACCCGACTACAACAAATGAGGTAAAAACTGTTGACTCTGAACTTAACTGAAATTTACTGTGGAGTCTGAATGTTACTGTCAAAACTGAACGCAATGGTAGCAGAGAGGCACTTGACATGTAGTTTAGGGAGGGCCTGCAGTTCATCTTCAACCTACACCCCCCTGAGCCGCCAGCCACCACCGGCCGAACCGCCGGCCCCAGCGCCGCCTCGCCGCCCCGAAACAACTCCCCACCGCCGGTCCGCCGCCGCCCCGGCCAGCCCTATAGGCCCCCCGCCCCCACCCTGAACCCTAAGATAGATAGTGGGGTACCTCTCCAGTGAGCCCCCCCCCTGAAAATCGACTGACCCAAAAGTCGATTCAGTCGACTAAAGTGTAGCTAAATCGGAGCAGCAACAGCTGGGCGAGCGAGCGATCGAGCGAGAGCCGGAGCAGCAGCAGCAGCGCGAGCGAGCAAGAGCCGGAGCAGCAGCAGCAGATCCGGCTGGTATGGACGCCACCGCCGAAGGGGCCTCGCACTTTGGGAGAGTCGCCGTGGAGATGTCGCCCGTGGCGCCGGCTTCAAGGTAGCCGCTCCATGGGGGTGCGGGATGGAGCACCGTCGGCGCCGGGAGGTCGAGCTAAGGAGAAGGTGCGATGTGATGAGTGTACAACCTCTTTGGTGGAGCCGAGTAGGCCTCGGCTTCGTCCGAGGAGTCGGTGAGGATGCTCCGGTTTCGGTGGAACAGGTTAAGGCGGCGCTGTGGGGATGGAGCAGCCGTGATAGACGAGGTGATCGTCGGAGTAACTCCTTGGAGGTGGAGGACGGGGCGGCTGAACCGGCGGGACGACGAGATGGACGACGGATCCTCATCCGGGGAGGTGGACGAGGGACGTCGAGTTGTTGCAGTGGAGGACGTCGTCGGGGAAGAGGCTCCGGCTGGGCAGCCGTGAGGTGGCGGATGGAGGAGGGTGGGGTTTCGCAGCTGGAGCGGAGAGGTTATGGCGGCCTGGGATTTTGAATGGCAAAAAGGAGGCGATGGGAGGGGGTGAACCATGACTTAGGGACGCGCTTGTCCAAAATGTAGGGTGTGTTACAAAAGTACCCCGCACCGATTTGAACTAGCGGCCCTTTCGGCTCAGGGTTAGAATGGGGATGTCACGTGTCGGGATTTGGCAGCTGAAGGGAGTTTTCGCGCGCGTTGTAATTTCGGGGTAGCAAGGCGCGGGTTGTGAAGGCGCCAGTTTTGGGACCACGATATCTGAATTTTCGGGATATAACAAGGTGCGGGTTGAATTTTAGGGACAAGCCTAACGTGTAATGTTGTACTTATACTAACCAAATCAATTCGCACTTCCCTCAACCAAACAGAAAACGAAAAAAATAAAACTATTCACACCACACAAAGAGAGAGTCTTGCCCCGTTTTACTATAAAAATGCTATTTAAAGCTACTCATACCAACAATTTAGTGCAATTAAATGCTATTCGGCAGTTTGAATCCATGTTATGTCCAATTAAATTTTGTCGCTTGTTGTATAATGCATGTAACCTACTCATACCAACATTTTAGTGCATTCCAAATGTCTATACTACCGCTGCAATTCGAACTGAATTTGAATTTGTTTCTCTATTTCAATAACAAATCTACAATCATGATTGTTGCCAACTTCAACCATAATTCGTGTATTACCTTAATAAAACACCACATGATTACTATAGAGATAGATATGAACTATGTGTACTACATGAACTCGAATTCTATTTTTTGAATACACTTGATGTTGATTCCAAATAATAGTACATTTGATGTACTAACTATATATTCATAATCTAAACCATGTTCCATACGTGTACACCGTGTTTATCACACATAGTATAGTGCCCCGCCCCCTACATTATGACAAGTATTTAGATCTGAGCTGCAAAAGCCACACATTAGCCCAAATTATGATCAATGTTCTATATGTTATACGTAGTACTAGCAAGATGCCCACGCGTTCCACAGAACATCAACATGATCAAGGGGAGGCCTAATTTGCAAATATGGAGAGGGGTGTGGGTATCTTTTTTCAAAATTGCCATAGTTTCCTTCCTATCCGTCAGATATAAATTGGACGGCCTATATTGTAGGATGGCACCATCATCAACAACTCCGTTTTTTATAAGAGTAGAGATAAAATATATTATATTTAGTATAACATGTTCATAACCACACCATGTGTATCACCGTTATATATATTCACACATGCGTCGGTTTAAAACACTATGATAAATTCTTCAAATATCCAAATTCGGTTTTTATAATGAAGTATGATCTCTATTCGTCTTTTACACCCACACAATCCTATTATCTTTGTAGCTAGCTAGTGTTAACTTTCTCTCGTGCATGCAGATGCCCGCATCCCTCTAACCGCCCCTCAGCATTCTCTAGCTCCATCGCGCAAATTCGTCTTTTCACTTTAGGCCGTTCACCCACGGTGTGTGTAGGCCCCCCAGCTCCTTCTTTACGGCACACATCGATCGATATGCCTCTCTAGCCAGGTGTGCCTAGCACAAAACACAAGCTTCCCCTCTTCTCTTATCACCGTCCATGCCTCACTCCCACCACTCTTTTCATCGATCTCGTACTCGCACACTTCTCCCCCCTTGATATAGTATGACTCTCGCACCACCTCCTAGATGCATCCCTCTCTCTCTATCCTTCTCCCTCTGCCTCATTTGCTTCTAACACACACATGCATGTATACCGATCGATCTCCCAACATATACCTAGGTCGACTTTAACTATCCCCCCCATCGATCGATGTACCTCACAAGTTATGTCTCTCCTTTCTCTAACAAAGGACGATTGATCTTCCTATGTAGTTATGTCTGCTTACCACATCCATATCGCCCCCCTCATCATTCATGCATGCCTCCTGACCCGTCTCTCACACGCACGTGCACAGAGAGGCAGCCATCCCCTCTCTTATTGATATTGCAAGCATGCCCTCCGGCTGTCTAGCAAGCCTACCCCACCATTTGTTAGAAGCAACTCCACTACCACCCCCTCCAACACTCTAGCTCTGTCTCTCTCCCAACCTTATTCCTCTCCTACACATATGCATGGATGTCGATCGATCTCCCTTAATACATGAGGTAGATCGATCTCCCTTAATACATGAGGTAGGCCTCTCTCCTCCTCCACACATATACCAGCCATTGTACCTCTATAGTTAATTAGGCCTCCCTCCCCCCCCACCATACACCGATAGTCGAGCGCTGTAGGTAGGTATCCATGCCACAGAGACAAACTCCACCTGTCCCCTCTCACGTTCCAGTAGGCCAGCCACTCTATATCTTTGACGTGGGCACACACAAATTTGATGGCACTCTTTATCGATCACGCGCGCACACACACACATCATCCCTCTCTTCGATTCTATGGACACCTCAAGCCGATGATACCTCCACTCTCTTCTCGTGGATCGCCCCTCTATATATATGATATATCCAGGACTCTATTTCACACACATTGCATATGTTACAATTTTTGATTGACACCACCCCCCCAAAAAAAACTCTCACGAACCCACACACTATATCTCTCTACGTTTGTATCTCTCTCACACAATCCCACGTAGGTGGTGTACGTATACAAGAAGAGAATAGGTGCACCGTGCACGTACTCATGCTTCGTGCCCAGCCACACCCGCGCGGGTACACGGTGGAGCTCATTTCTGTACGAAATGGCAGCCCACGTGCTAATTTGAACGCGTGTAGCAGTTTGTTTACCTACGGAGGTCGTGTACCACGCGTGCACGAAACAAAGTTTGACTTGATGCGTTGGCGCGTTATTTTTAAATAAAGTTATATCGCTCAATGGCATGTACATAGAATATAAAACAATTTTTATGGAGAAAAAGGTAGTCCGCTCCACTATATACAATGGAGCCTGCCTGCCTGGTTTGTCTCTCTTCAGAGTATCTCACACAAGGCTGCGGTGGCCTCTCTCTCTCTCTCTCACCGTTGGTCACTGATCCGGCCGCATCCCGTCCACCGGCGGAAAGGGAGGATGTGCATCGTTTCTCCGTTCGACGGCGCCGAGGCATCATGTCTCAATCTGCGGTACACGCCGTTCTCTCTGACCAAGCTTCGGCGTGGTAGGGCCTACGCCACCTGCTCGCTGCCGTAGTATGGGCAGCTTCCGCCCGCCGCCGCTCACCTAGTTACATCCTGACGACCTCCAGGTATCCCCTCTGGCCTTGCTCCACTGCCCATCTTCCCACGTTGCTGCATGTGGATCTTCCATAGTTCTTTGCCCAAAACGTAGCTCGTCCGGCGTACTTTCCATATTGCAATCTCGTCCTCACACCGTTTTAGACAAACACAACCGTGTTGTTATCTTCCCTTAGGACAAGGAATATGCTTCTTTTTTGTCGTCGCATGTGTCATCAACTGTTATTGGCCAGTAATTGTTTCCTTTCTACCTCTTTTTTGCAAACAGGGCTATCCATTTCACCTCGTTGCTATTGCGACCTTTTGGTGAACTGCACAAATCACTTTTTTCTTAAGAGTGTTTTGTGCAGTTCTGCCAAAATGTCACACGGGCAACGTCTCTAAGTTTCATTGCGGCTGCACAAAGGGAGATTGGTTCTGCTCTATCCTCCTCATCCAACTCCGAGCCTAATCTTCTCCAACTAGTTAGTCTTAAGAGAGACTGCAAAGGTGACCGGCTCTATTTCTATGTTCATTGTTTCATCAGCAGTCCTCTATTATCGTAATCACACTTAATATCTTTGGAACAGGGACGCTCAGCTCTATTTTAGTGGAATTGCACAAAATGATCGGAATGTTGCCTGCTCCAGACAGCTACTTTTTTCCCAACATGCCTTGTTGATTTAGACAGAGCTGGGGGGACGTTGCTGCCAATGAAAGCATGGATCAATTTTAATTTAACACCTTCTCACAACTTTGTCTTCAGTTGTAACGTAAATATTAGCTTTGATTAGCAAGGAAGTTAGTTTTTTATTGTTTCCGAAAGAGCATCGATGGCAAGACACACGAAACAGAAGATGAAAGCTCACACCATTGTACAATTTCATGTCGCTGGAAAATTATTTGTATGGTACCTCAATTATGTAAACAAATGCTGGAAGCTTGATAGCATTGCCAGAAGCCTCTTCGGCATCCGGGTCCATGTGCCATGCAAAAAATTATACTCCTTCGTTCCTAAATATTTGTCTTTTTACAAATTTCAAATGGGCATATTTTAGAGTGTAGATTCACTCATTTTGCTTCGTATGTGTACTCCCTTCGTTCCTAAATATTTGTCTTTCTAGAGATTTCAACAAGTGACTACATACGGAGCAAAATGAGTGAATCTACACTCTAAAATATGTCTATATACATCCGTATGTTGTAGTCCATTTGAATCTCTAAAAAGACAAATATTTGAGTAGTCACTCGTTGAAATCTCTAGAAAGACAAATACTCTCGAGTATATTTAAGAACCGAGGGGGTAGTGCACAGCCGCATGGGAGACTCAGACCGGTCCTTGTGCCGCATTAATAGTGAGTAATGAGCAGTCAAATCATAAGCCCCACCTTTCCCACTGTAAGTTGCTCGGAAGAAGCAACCATCAATACGCTCTTCTTTGAATCCGCTCATACTACTCCATCCGTCACTGTTTATAGAGCGCGCTTCAGAAAAAGAGAAAATCTCTGGGACCAAGGCGACTAGCGATCGGCCTGAAAAATAGCATTGGTAATTATAGCACGGCGTCTATTACTAGAGGAAATATGTAACGCCCAGATAATTAGGCTACAGTAATCCCATGTTAATGATGCCATGTCACCACGGTTACTGTTGTTAATCTCGCATTAGTTCGAAACCGGTTCGAGTCCAAATTAAAAATCAAACAAACAATAAAAGTTTTCAAAAGTGAAAACTAAAATGTTGTAAATGTGTTAAATAAATCCTGGGTAATAGTGGTGAAGAAACCTAAATTTAATAAAATGATTAAGTGTTCAAAATAATTAAAACTGTAGGTTAAACAATAAAATAAATGCCTTTTGAATTTTATAAAATATTAAAACTATTTTAGTTGGGGTAAGAATTAATGTGGCAGTAGTTTATTTAAATGTACCAATTTAGGTGTTAGTGATAATTTTTACTAAAACTAAAATAAAATGTAACTAAAATAAAATAAGAAAGAATAAATAAAAATAAAGGAAATAAAACAAAGTAAAAAAAACAACAACAAACAAACCCCCTGGCCCACTGGGCCACGGCCCAGCAGGCCACCAGACCACCAGGCCAGCCCACCAGCTGCGCCTAAACCCCCCCACTCCCCATCGAACCCTAGCCCGGTCACCCCACTCCCCCGCACAATCCCCACCTCTCCCCTCGTCTCCCTCACCCGCCGCCAGCACACACACAAAGCCCACACAGGAGAGGAGCTCCTCGCCTCGATCCCCATGGCTGCCGGCGACCGCCTTGGGCCTCCGCGCCCCTGGTCCTCTTCTCCGCCGCTCGCTCGGCTCCAGGGCCTCCCACGCGACCCCGCACGCATGCTTGTCCCCGCGCCCAACCGCCTTCCAGCGCCTCCGCCCGACGCCGCGCCGCCGTGAACCCCATGGCCACCGGCCTCCTTGAGCAGGCCGACACTTTGAGGGGCTGCCCCTCGACCTCCTCGACCTCCACGCCAACGCCAGCGAGCAGGAGCATCACCAAGATGCCACCTCGCGGCCCATCTTCGTCCTCCTCCACGACCGGAGCTGCTCCACCTCGTCGCGCCGACCCCAACTCCTCCCCGAGCCGCTGCCATTCCTCGTCTGGCCCCCTGTGAGCCGCCACCTCCCCTCCTCCCTTTCTCTGCTCACCGCGCGTCGCCGTCGTGCCCCGCCCCCTGCCTCGCCGACGCGCCCGGCCGCGCTGTGTTTGCGCCCGTGGCCACGCCCGGCTGTGCTAGGGCGGTGCCTCGCCACGCCGGGTCGCGCACCGTCCACGGTCGCCGCGCCCTCGCTTCCCCCAGCCCGCGCCCACGCGCGAGCACCTCGCGCCCGTGGCCTCGCCCCGCCGCACTCCCTGCCGGCGAGCGCGTGCCCAGGCGCCGTTGCCCGCTCCAGCGCCCCGAACCCGCTAGGCCCCCTGGGGCCAATGACAGGCAGGCCCCACCCCTGGAACTTTAAAAAGAATAAATATAATAGTAAAAATAATAATCAATTAATTAAGATAATTAATTAACTTAGTTAAACCTATTAGTTAATCTAGTTAACAATGTTAATTAGCCTTAATTATCTGATTAGGTAAACAGTCAATGACAGGTGGGTCCCGCACGTTAGTTTGACCCAGTCAACGCCCTGTTGACTGCTGACGTCATGATGACGTCAGCATGCACTGTTCTGGATAATGTTGTATTAAATTAATTAAATAAATGCTAAAATTAATTTAAATCTTTTAAAATTCATATAAAATAAACCGTAGCTCGGATGAAATACTTTGTACATGAAAGTTGCTCAGAACGACGAGACGAATCCAGATACGCAGCCCGTTCGTCCGCCACGCGTCCCTAGCATAGTGAACCTGTAACATTTCACCTCCTGTTCATCTGTCCGAAAACGCGAAACAACGGGAATACCTTCCCGGATGTTTCCCCCCTTCGTCGGTATCACCTACTACCGCGTTAGGGCACACCTAGCACCGCGTATTGTCATGTTACGCTTTGTGTTGCTTTGATTGCTCTGTTATTTATTGTGTTCCCCTACGTTACTTCTTTCCGATAGACCCCGAGACTACCGGCGACCCCCAGTTCGACTACGGAGTTGACGACCCCTCCTACTTGCCAGAGCAACCAGGCAAGCCCCCCCCCTTGATCACCAGATATCGCCTATTCTTCTCTATACTGCTTGCATTAGAGTAGTGTAGCATGTTACTGCTTTCGGTTAATCCTATTATGATGCATAGCATGTCTTTGATGCTACAGTTGTTACCTTTACCTACAATCCTACATGCTTACTATATGATGCTAGTGTTCCATCAGTGCCCTACACTCTTGTCCGTCTGCCATGCTATACTACTGGGCCGTGATCACTTCGGGAGGTGATCACGGGTTTATACTATATACTTTATATACATGGCACATGTGGTGACTAAAGTCGGGTCGGTTCGTTGAGTATCCGCAAGTGATTCTGATGAGGGGGCTGAAAGGACAGGTGGCTCCATCCCGGTAGAGGTGGGCCTGGGTTCCTGACGGCCCCCGACTGTTACTTTATGGCGGAGCGACAGGGCAGGTTGAGACCACCTAGGAGAGAGGTGGGCCTGGCCCTGGTCGGCGTTCGCGGATACTTAACACGCTTAACGAGATCTTGGTATTTGATCTGAGTCAGGCCATTTGGTCTATATGCACTAACCAGCTACGCGGGAACAGTTATGGGCACTCGACGTCGTGGTATCAGCCGAAGCTCTTTTTGACGTCAGCGACGGAGCGGCGCGCGCCGGATTGGACTGGAACGCCTACTAGGCTAGGTCTGCTTCCGGCCGCCCTCGCAATGTGCAGGTGTGCAATGGGCGATGGGCCCAGACCCCTGCGCGCATAGGATTTAGACCGGCGTGCTGACCTCTCTGTTGAGCCTAGGTGGGGCTGCGACGTGTTGATCTCCCGAGGCCGGGCATGACCCAGGAAAGTGTGTCCGGCCAAATGGGATCGAGCATGTTGGGTTATGTGGTGCACCCCTGCAGGGAAATTTATCTATTCGAATAGCCGTGTCCCTCGGTAAAAGGACGACCCGGAGTTGTACCTTGACCTTATGACAACTAGAACCGGATACTTAATAAAATACACCCTTCCAAGTGCCAGATACAACCCGGTGATCGCTCTCTAACAGGGCGACGAGGAGGGGATCGCCGGGTAGGATTATGCTATGCGATGCTACTTGGAGGACTTCAATCTACTCTCTTCTACATGCTGCAAGATGGAGATGGCCAGAAGCGTAGTCTTCGACAGGACTAGCTACCCCCCTCTTATTCTGGCATTCTGCAGTTCAGTCCTCTGATATGCCCCTTTACACATATACCCATGCATATGTAGTGTAGCTTCTTGCTTGCGAGTACTTTGGATGAGTACTCACGGTTGCTTTCCTTCCTCTTTTCCCCCTTTCCTTTCTACCTGGTTGTTGCAACCCGATGCTGGAGCCCAGGAGCCAGACGCCACCATCGACGATGACTCCTACTACACTGGAGGTGCCTGCTACTACGTGCAGCCCGCTGGCGACGACCAAGAGTTAGTTAGGAGGATCCCAGGCAGGAGGCCTTGCCTTTTTGATCGTTGCTACTTTTGTGCTAGCCTTCTTAAGGCAAACTTGTTTAACTTATGTCTGTACTCAGATATTGTTGCTTCCGCTGACTCGTCTATGATCGAGCACTTGTATTTGAGCCCTCGAGGCCCCTGGCTTGTATTATGATGCTTGTATGACTTATTTATGTTTTAGAGTTGTGTTGTGATATCTTCCCGTGAGTCCCTGATCTTGATCGTACACGTTTGCGTGCATGATTAAGTGTACGGTCAAAACGGGGGCGTCACAAGTTGGTATCAGAGCCGACTGCCTATAGGAATCCCCCTTTCCAACTCCTTGGCCGAAGTCGAGTCTAGTCATTGAAAAAGTTTTTACTAACATGGCTGTGCGGCTTACGGGCCCACGTCGCCATTGGGTGGTATTAGGATCTTTTATTCCTCGATCCTTACTCTGGGACTCTGAACTCTTTCCTATTCGGGTTAAATGAATTTTGCTAAATCTAACATTAGGATCTCGTTATCACTTTCACCCGGAGAGCCCCTTATTACTGATGATCGTCTGCTGCGCGTGAAGACCCTGAAGATACTCTCCGCTGATAACCCGAGAACTTGTGTTCATCGCTTTTGCAATTCCCATTCATCGATAAACTCCTATGGATAACCACGTATACTCGCCAATCATACAATGTTTCCCAGTTGATCTTGTTATTACAAGATACCCCGAAATTCTCTCTGTTGTTCCGAGAATCCTTTGAGCTTACTACCTTGCTGTTCTTTGTCACCTGAATACCCCTACGGATAATTCTCGCACTTACCGAGTATCCGCTCATCCCCAGTTGATTCAAGTATTTCACAAAAGTGTTCAAAATACCATTCGATCTTCCGAAAATCCTCAGTAGCCTTTTTGCTCTTGAAATTCTTGCTTACTTGCATTATGATTCATCTTAAGTCTCGTAATCTTATTGGCATCTCTTGTCATTATCATTTTGAGTCCGTTGATTCAATTTGTTGTGAATGCTCGCAATCCTCAATCAGAGCCTAGAATTCATCCTTCCGGCTCGGACGTCATTTTGAACATGAGCTGGTTGTCGACCAATCAAATTGCCACCGTTTGTGCCTCTAAGTCTATTCAACTTACTTGTCTTTTGATCAGAGCATCTGCTTTTGATCCCCCAATTTGGAAATCATAATTCCTTGCATTTAAGGTCTCGAATTATCCAGATTTTTCTATAATCCGATACCTTGGCATTATTTCTTCTTCTGGCTGAACATATATACCCAAATCAGTTTCTTTGCGGTCCGCCATATCCTTTGGTGGATTATTATCCGACCGTTCCTACATATTCTCAAAACCTTGAGTTCTTCCCCTGATACACCATGCCTTTGGCAAATTGTATCCTCTATTTTCTCAACCATGCTCTGTTTTCGAGCTGGTGGTATTTACTATTGAAGTTTGTGGTATATGTTTCCACGATACCCTGACGGGTTGAACCTATGCCTTCCTTAATATGTGTTAACTCGGAAGTTTTCACGAGTCATACTCATCTGGTATTTCACCAGGTAAAACTTTCAACACTAATGCCTTTATCAAGGCGAGAAGTGAATGAAAGGTTATGCATTGGAGAAGTGGGAGTCGACCTTGAACTTTGTGTTCATGCCCATGGACACGATGTAGATCTTATCATTAAAAGCTTCTCTTAAATTAATTATTCCCTTGGTATAAGTTCATCTTATATCTGGGATCTGGCCTTTTGCAATTGTGGTTATGACCATGTTCTCCTTTAAATACCATTTCTCGTACAAGTTAAGCACTTGTCTTCTGCAGAGCAATACCCCAGTCCAACCTCTACTTTGGTTTGTCGTCGAGTATTACCCCCCTGGTATCTCGAGATTATCACGGAACTACATAACTTCTTATGAGTTCTTCATTAAGTACTACATTCTCACTGATTACAATTTTTCACGGGCTTCGAGTTATTAAACACTCAAGGACATCGATAACTGAATCGAGTCCGCGTCGCGATTAAACAACTCTTAGTAATCTTCTTTACTCACAAGTTTGTACTCGAGCATGTCAATCCTAGCCTGATGGCTATCATCTTGTGCTAAATTTTAACTGTGCTACCTGGTCCTTCTTCCCGGAGCACAACTTTCGACGATGAGCTAAGCTTATGTTGATCTTCCTTGTCTTATCGTTTCACCTCGAACGGCAAGCTTGATTCCTAGTTGGTGTTGTATCCGTAGTTCCAATAATCTTTTGCTGCATCAGTCCTTCTGCTTGACCAGTCGTTGTTCGATTGCTTCTTTGTGGAGCCTCTCGACAAAATTGTCGTGATCATCATCAACATTTTGAGCTCTTCCAGGATATCAATCAAATTCACGATGGGAAATACCATCCTTGCCCCTCGATGATTGTGTTATCATCGACAACATTCTTGCCTTCCCCCAACACAAACTTATACATGCTATGAATGCAACTTGCAATCCAGCTTGTATTATGTTCTACCTTGAAGTATTACCATCTTTTATGTCAGGAATGTCGTGAGAATTTCACCACCTCTTAAGAAATTCTTTTTGCAGCGATGCTTCTCGCCATCACCATTCTTTTCTTGGCCCCCGTGTTGAGTGAACTCTGTTGTGAGAATTTAATACCTCTAGCAACCCTATTGTTTCAAAGTGAATGGTTGATAGTTTCGTTATCGAATCACCATTCTAACTTTGATCGTCCTACTTGGTCCATATTACCAGGTGCATTTTCGTTCAATATTTAATTGTGGAGGTTCTCATCGAACATACCTCATTATATACTTAGGCATGTCCGATGCTATCACCTCGTTCACTTAATTGTGGAAATCCAGCTTTTGGAAACCTCAATGAATTGCCGCTGAGTCCATCAGCCACCTCCTCATCCTCTCCATGGGTTAATGATGAACTCTTGTTAACGGAAATCACTTCATAGTTCATTTCCTGAGAATGTTACAGTGCCATCCCGTAAATTTGTCTGGCACCTTTTCTTCTCAGTCATCCTAAGTCTGAGGTTTCCTAACACCGATCAGATCTGAATCTCGGTCAGCTATGATGGTTGGAGCATATTTTCAAGAGTTATAACATTGGTCTTTATATGACCCGGTAAGGTGATGTCATGCCTAGCACACTTGACCGGAGGACCTATTGTTATAGTTCTTCCTTTCAGCAAGGTTATCCATTCTTCCATGAGGAAATTGTAAGACTTATTCTACAAGTTATTCTGATGCATCCATTGAGTATCCAAAGTCCGACCCTTGCTTGAAGACCATGTCAATGCTATCCCGAAGCATGTCTGTGTTACTCCAATTTTCGACAAGAACATTTGAAGCCCAATGCTAAATGTTTTCTTGCTCAATTATCCAAACACCGCTGTATGGGTAATGTCATGAAATTTCTCTCCCCTTTCCTAAAGGGTTTTCTACATTATATCCTCTCATGGATATCATGCTCTGCTTGTCATTGGGAAGGATATACCCCTGAAATATGTGTTTTAACACATTTTCCTTTCCATTGTTCTGTTTAATCTGATAATCACATTTTCCTTTCCATTGTTTGGATTAACGTTTCTTGTAATCTGACTTAGCTGAGCAGTGATAATTCCCTGCTTAGGGAAGCACCTTGTTGCACCACTCTGTCAGTAAGACCCTGTTACTATTGTTGATGACATTCCGGTAATCATCGATGGACGAGAACCTTGCCTATTGGTCTGCCTCGTTTCAACGAGCAGGAAAATGGTTCTCTTCGTCCGTCGCCCTTGGTACCGACGTTGTTGCCGACATAATCGACAGGCTACCCTCTGACATGCCTTGCTTGCATGATCACGCAAGACATCTCCGCCCTTCCTACTTTTAACCCACATGGTGGGCCCATAACCCACAGTTCCCTAGGATCAAAACCTGACTCTCCTATACCCCCCTGTTTCCAAACTTATTCCTCGCGCTTGGCTTCGTATTTAATTCACGGGCCACCTTCCTAGTGCTCTATTCTGGTATCAGACGCAATACTTACTCTCGCTACTCTGAACCCCTTTCTCACTCTGGTTCAGACTTCGAGCAACTATCTATCCGCTTGGAACCTCTTATTGTACCTTTGTACCTTACTCTCGATGTATTTTATATGTTCAACTCGAGAGATAATCTTATGCTCATTCATGGGTTAACCCCAGATTGTTTCCCTCAAAAGCATTCTGTCGTAGCTGAGCTGCCCCTTATCCTTTCGTAAGTACAATGGAGTTCCCGAAGAAAGGACGACAACTTTATCGTGATGCATTGGAATAAAGAATTGAAGACATCAACGAAAGGGATTAACTTCTTCGAGAAGATCAGTTAGAATATCGTAACCAAATCTTTCCCCTTGCTCTACCCCTTAAATCTCGGGACGAGATTTCTTGTAGTGGAGGAGAATTGTAACGCCCGGATAATTAGGCTACAGTAATCTCATGTTAATGATGCCATGTCACCACGGTTACTGTTGTTAATCTCGCGTTAGTTCGAAACCGGTTCGAGTCCAAATTAAAAATCAAACAAACAATAAAAGTTTTCAAAAGTGAAAACTAAAATGTTGTAAATGTGTTAAATAAATCCTGGGTAATAGTGGTGAAGAAACCTAAATTTAATAAAATGATTAAGTGTTCAAAATAATTAAAACTGTAGGTTAAACAATAAAATAAATGCCTTTTGAATTTTATAAAATATTAAAACTATTTTAGTTGGGGTAAGAATTAATGTGGCAGTAGTTTATTTAAAAGTACCAATTTAGGTGTTAGTGATAATTTTTACTAAAACTAAAATAAAATGTAACTAAAATAAAATAGGAAAGAATAAATAAAAATAAAGGAAATAAAACAAAGTAAAAAAAACAACAACAAACAAACCCCCTGGCCCACTGGGCCACGGCCCAGCAGGCCACCAGACCACCAGGCCAGCCCACCAGCTGCGCCTAACCCCCCCACTCCCCATCGAACCCTAGCCCGGTCACCCCACTCCCCCGCACAATCCCCACCTCTCCCCTCGTCTCCCTCACCCGCCGCCACCACACACACAAAGCCCACACAGGAGAGGAGCTCCTCGCCTCGATCCCCATGGCTGCCGGCGACCGCCTTGGGCCTCCGCGCCCCTGGTCCTCTTCTCCGCCGCTCGCTCGGCTCCAGGGCCTCCCACGCGACCCCGCACGCATGCTCGTCCCCGCGCCCAACCGCCTTCCAGCGCCTCCGCCCGACGCCGCGCCGCCGTGAACCCCATGGCCACCGGCCTCCCTAAGCAGGCCGACAGTTTGAGGGGCTGCCCCTCGACCTCCTCGACCTCCACGCCAACGCCAGCGAGCAGGAGCATCACCAAGACGCCACCTCGCCGCCCATCTTCGTCCTCCTCCACGACCGGAGCTGCTCCACCTCGTCGTGCCGACCCCAACTCCTCCCCGAGCCGCTGCCATTCCTCGTCTGGCCCCCTGTGAGCCGCCACCTCCCCTCCTCCCTTTCTATGCTCACCGCGCGTCGCCGTCGTGCCCCGCCCCCTGCCTCGCCGATGCGCCCGGCCGCGCTGTGTTTGCGCCCGTGGCCATGCTCGGCTGTGCTAGGGCCGTGCCTCGCCACGCCGGGTCGCGCACCGTCCACGGTCGCCGCGCCCTCGCTTCCCCCAGCCCGCGCCCACGCGCGAGCACCTTGCGCCCGTGGCCTCGCCCCGCCGCACTCCCTGCCAGGGAGCGCGCGCCCAGGCGCCCGTTGCCCGCTCCAGCGCCCGAACCCGCTAGGCCCCCTGGGGCCAATGACAGCTAGACCCCACCCCCTGGAACTTAAAAAAAAGAATAAATATAATAGTAAAAATAATAATTAACTAATTAAGATAATTAATTAACTTAGTTAAACCTGTTAGTTAATCTAGTTAACAATGTTAATTAGCCTTAATTATCTGATTAGGTAAACAGTCAATGACAGGTGGGTCCCGCACGTCAGTTTGACCCAGTCAACGCCCTGTTGACTGCTGACGTCATGATGACGTCAGCATGCACTGTTCTGGATAATGTTGTATTAAATTAATTAAATAAATGCTAAAATTAATTATATCTTTTAAAACTCATATAAAATAAACCGTAGCTCGGATGAAATACTTTGTACATGAAAGTTGCTCAGAACGACGAGACGAATCCTGATACGCAGCCCGTTCGTCCGCCACGCGTCCCTAGCATAGTGAACCTGTAACATTTCACCTCCGGTTCATCTGTCCAAAAACGCGAAACACCGGGAATACCTTCCCGGAGGTTTCCCCCCTTCGTCGGTATCACCTACTACCACGTTAGGGCACACCTAGCACCGCGTATTGTCATGTTACGCTTTGTGTTGCTTTGATTGCTCTGTTATTTATTGTGTTCCCCTACGTTACTTCTTTCCGATAGACCCCGAGACTACCGGCGACCCCCAGTTCGACTACGGAGTTGAGGACCCCTCCTACTTGCTAGAGCAACCAAGCAAGCCCCCCCCCTTGATCACCAGATATCGCCTATTCTTCTCTATGCTGCTTGCATTAGAGTAGTGTAGCATGTTACTGCTTTCGGTTAATCCTATTATGATGCATAGCCTGTCTTTGATGCTACAGTTGTTACCTTTACCTGCAATCCTACATGCTTAGTATAGGATGCTAGTGTTCCATCAGTGGCCCTACACTCTTGTCCGTCTGCCATGCTATACTACTGGGCCGTGATCACTTCGGGAGGTGATCACGGGTATATACTATATACTTTATATACATGGCACATGTGGTGACTAAAGTCGGGTCGGCTCGTTGAGTACCCGCAAGTGATTCTGATGAGGGGGCTGAAAGGACAGGTGGCTCCATCCCGGTAGAGGTGGGCCTGGGTTCCTGACGGCCCCCGACTGTTACTTTATGGCGGAGCGACAGGGCAGGTTGAGACCACCTAGGAGAGAGGTGGGCCTGGCCCTGGTCGACATTCGCGGATACTTAACACGCTTAACGAGATCTTGGTATTTGATCTGAGTCAGGCCATTTGGTCTATATGCACTAACCAGCTACGCGGGAACAGTTATGGGCACTCGACGTCGTGGTATCAGCCGAAGCTCTTTTTGACGTCAGCGACGGAGCGGCGCGCGCTGGATTGGACTGGAATGCCTGCTAGGCTAGGTCTGCTTCTGACCGCCCTCGCAACGTGCAGGTGTGCAATGGGCGATGGGCCCAGACCCCTGCGCGCATAGGATTTAGACCGGCGTGCTGACCTCTCTGTTGAGCCTAGGTGGGGCTGCGACGTGTTGATCTCCCGAGGCCGGGCATGACCCAGGAAAGTGTGTCCGGCCAAATGGGAACGAGCGTGTTGGGTTATGTGGTGCACCCCTACAGGGAAGTTTATCTATTCGAATAGCCGTGTCCCTTGGTAAAAGGACGACCCGGAGTTGTACCTTGACCTTATGACAACTAGAACCGGATACTTAATAAAATACACCCTTCCAAGTGCCAGATACAACCTGGTGATCGCTCTCTAACAGGGCGACGAGGAGGGGATCGCCGGGTAGGATTATGCTATGCGATGCTACTTGGAGGACTTCAATCTACTCTCTTCTACTTGCTACAAGATGGAGATGGCCAGAAGCGTAGTCTTCGATAGGACTAGCTATCCCCCTCTTATTCTGGCATTCTGCAGTTCAGTCCTCTGATATGCCCCTTTACACATATACCCATGCATATGTAGTGTAGCTCCTTGCTTGCGAGTACTTTGGATGAGTACTCACGGTTGCTTTCCTTCCTCTTTTCCCCCTTTCCTTTCTACCTGGTTGTCGCAACCAGATGCTGGAGCCCAGGAGCCAGACGCCACCGTCGACGACGACTCCTACTACACTGGAGGTGCCTGCTACTACGTGCAGCCCGCTGACGACGACCAGGAGTTAGTTAGGAGGATCCCAGGCAGGAGGCCTTGCCTTTTCGATCGTTGCTACTTTTGTGCTAGCCTTCTTAAGGCAAACTTGTTTAACTTATGTCTGTAGTCAGATATTGTTGCTTCCGCTGACTCGTCTATGATCGAGCACTTGTATTCGAGCCCTCGAGGCCCCTGGCTTGTATTATGATGCTTGTATGACTTATTTATGTTTTAGAGTTGTGTTGTGATATCTTCCCGTGAGTCCCTGATCTTGATCGTACACGTTTGCGTGCATGATTAAGTGTACGGTCAAAACGGGGGCGTCACAAAATAATGCGTACACACATGCATGCAGTGCTTCCACCCTGGGTAGACACATGCATGCACTCACATGCATGCACTTACTCCACTCCGTAGTACTACATCGAGAGAAAATTGCGGTTACCACGCCCTAATTAATTGAGCATTAAACCAAACGCGTCTAAAGTCTCTCTGGTGGTGGAAATGCATTGAGAGAAATGCATCATAATGAAGCATGCCCTGTAAACTGTGACGGAGGGAGGAGTAGTATGAAGGTGTAAAACCAAGTATGCGTATGGCCAGTCGGTCAACGCACCTCCTCTTGGCATATCACTGACATGTGGGACCGGAGTGTGAGCAAACCGATCTCAATTGACGGCAAAATGGCCAACCCGCCGTTCCTTGAGAGAGACGAGGAGCGAGAACATGCAGACGGGCTCGCACGGAGGCCAAGATATATTCGAGCATGGTTGATCGATATAATCATTACATGTTGGGCTGCCGTTTTCCGCCCTTCTCCGGAATAAATGTGTACTTTATCAAAGATTAAGAAAAATAAGAGTACAGAGGCTCCACCATGCGGTTCTAGTAGTAGTACTACTCGTACTACTAAACCTTGCGCTTGGCTCTTCGCCTCTTCGTGAAGTCGAACAATGATGGTACTCCGCATGTTCGGTACTACAGTGTATGCCTCTGGCAATCTGACACCGAATGAACTGATGCATGTCCACCGCCTGGGCGAGGGTACGTTGCATTATTCAAAAGGCGTAAGCGAGCTTCACATTGTCCTGCAAGCTTCTCCTCATTCTGCGAGTTGACAGGACACACCAACAAGTAGTGCTAGTACATACTCCCTCCTTTCCGGTTAATATGGCTTAATCTTTTTTGCGGGTAAATGAGAAAGCTTTATTCATATATAAGCATTCTTAGGACGATCAGCCAAGACACTGGTCACTAGGAAGCGAGGTACCCCGCAAAAAAAGAAGTAGGAAGCGAGGTGTTTCATCAAGCCAGCTCTCGGCCACATTCAAAGTGCAGCAAGCACGGTTCGCACAAAGATGCGCCGCAAGGTTTGCTGACCTGTTTACATGCTGAATAACCAAAAAAGAGAGGAAATATTACCGAGCGCTCCTATTTGTAACAGGATATGAGCCAGAATTAAGCGAGAATTGTGGCGAGTGTTCCATGCAATCAACTTTCATTATCACATGCGAGAACCCTCGAAGAGAACCAAATGTGTTGAAGATTGCTTTATCACATTTTAAAAATATAATAAGAGTGCAGACGCTCCTCCATCCGGTTCCTAGTACTAGTATAGTACCTCTATAGACTATAGTAGTAGTACTAGTGCTAGTAAACTTTGCGCTTGGCTGTTCGCCTCTTCGGGAAGGGCAACAATAATAGTACTAGTATAGTGTATGCTTCTGGCAATCTGACACCGAATTAACTGTTGCACGTCCACCGCCTGAACGAAGGACAACTTGCATTAGTCAAAAATTTCTCCTTGTCCTGTGAGCCACCGCGCGCAAGCTTCTCCCGTCCTGCAAGCTTCTCCTCGTTCGGCAAGTTGACGGGACACAACAAAGTAATGCTAGTCCATACTGCCTCCTCTCCGGTTAATATGGCTTAATTTCAAACGAGATAAATACACTATTTGTCACTGTATATTTGTAAAAATACGGTCAGTGGACTTCATAATACGCTCATTGCGCTCAATATATACATTTTCCGGTGTTTATACGGTCACTAGTTCACCCTGGCTGAGTATGTGTGTGCATGCACGTGTAGGTTGAGCACTTGAGCGTGACTGTTTGTGTTCCGCCGTGTGCTCGGACATGCATGCATTAGGGCGTCGCGCGCGTTTTTGCGTCCATGTGTACGTGTGACTGTTGCATACACGTAGGGGGAGTACGTGTAGGGGCCACTAAAGGAGCAGTCAACTCACACAGTAAGTTAGTCGGAAGAAGCAACCATCATTTCACTCTTCAATGACACGTACGCAATATAAAATGGTTGATATGGAGAGAAAAAGAAAACCACTATATATACACTAGCAAGAGCCTAAGCTACAAGCCTGCTTGCTTGGGTTGCTCTCTTCACAAGCATAGAACGACGATGGCCACACCGCTGGTCACATATCCGGCCTGATCCCGCAGCTGGGGGAAGGGAACAATGTTCTGCGTAGACGCGGTTGACATCGGCGAGGGAGAAAATCCATAGTCGGTGCGTCCCAATCGGGGGTCACCGCGGTATGGGCCGATGCCGCATCCCAACCACCCTTCTAGCTATAGCCCGACATCCCAGGTAGTCCATCTTCCTTTTGGAGCCGGCTTGCTCCACTGCCGCAGCTCCCCACGTAGCTCCATCTCCATGTCGATCTTTCTCTACTTCTACCGGCTTCTACTTGTGATGAGTTTATGTCTCATGAACTAGTGCCAGTACTATTATTCTAATCACACTTCTTCAATATCTTTGCCATCAGGGATGCTTAGCTCGATTTTAGTGGAACTGCACAAAAGCATCGTATGATCCGAGGGTGCCAGCCGTCTTTCCTTCGACAGGTTCTACCTGGCCAGGAAATTAAATCCTGTTTAGGGTTTAGGGTTTAAGTCGTAGTGACCCCATCAGTAGTTTTTCTTTCGTACACGCTCTCACAGTTTTGTCTTTAGTTGTGAAGTAAATATTGGCTATGATCTGTGAATCATTGAGATGCATCAGCATGCGTGTTAGTTTTCCTTTGTATTTGATGGAATGTTGTAACGGGGCAACCTTGGAGTAGGAATGAAAATGGAGTGGAAAGTTTCCGTTTTTCTGGAGAAAAAATGGAAACGGAGAGAAACAAACGTTTCGTTTCGTTGGATCGCGCCATCGAGCAAAACCAACGTTTAAATCACGTCTTTCGTGTTCGTGTCTCACCCTCCTCCACGGCTCGACCCCACACGGTCGCCGGCATGCCACTCACCGCAAACCGAGTATATGATAACTTTCCCGCCTGCTTGTCGATGGATCGCGCCATGGAGTACTAGTACTAATGGAAGAGATTGACGAGTTGGGGAGGACAGCTAACTGTAGCACGGACTCCCAAGAACTTTTTACATGCATTTTGTGGCCGGCTATTGCGATCTTTGAACGCGGAGCAGTCGCGTGCACCAGGAAGCGACGCGGGCGACGCTCTCTCGGCCGGTGCGCCGCTTCAATGCCGGCGCCAGTGAGAGGTCGCGTCCGCTCTGGCCGGGCATGAATGCGGCACTGACCGTTTCAGGCGGGAAGCACGCGCGGGTGATGAAGAGGGTTCGGGTTGGTCAGGAGCGGTCGTGGCAGCGGTCCGGACGCCCGCAAACAAGTGATGATGTACGTTAATATTGCCGCGTATATAATTAACAACGTAAATAATGTGCCAGTTGGACAAATATGATTGGAGATGGAGATGGAAATGGAATTTTACGTAAACACGGATATGCATGTCTATGTCTATGTGTGTGTGCGCGACGACTCTCGCGACCTGGAAGCGGGGACGTGTTTTTGATCGAGTTTTCTTTCTTGGTACGTTAAAAAATTGTCCGGCAGTTTTCATTTCTTTTTTCCGGGAATGCGCGTATTCTATTTAAAACCACTGCTATGGAGAGATTGTTTTACTCCATTATAGCCTCTTGTTTGACAGAGTTTCTCGCGTCTCGCTCTCTCACCCTCTCCATATCAAAACAAGATGACAGTGTCCACACTATCTCTCTCCTTACCGGTGGTAACAGATCCGGCTGAATCCCGTCCGCTGCGGGAGGTGAGGAGGTGCAGCGTTGACGTTGTCGCCGTCGGCGATGGAGGAAGCCGATGCGCACCGTCCTCTCGGAGCCGGCGCTGGCGCAGACGAAGGTCCTCCGCGCCCTTGTTCGCTGCCGTCGTGTGGGCAGATCCCGCCCGCCCGCCTAAGCGACATCTCTCCCACCTGAGGTATAACTTCTTGTACCGGTCCAGCTCCCCAGGTCGCTGCATGCGGGTTTTCTTCTATGCGACTACTCCCCAGCTCCCCATGTATAGTAGCTAGGGTTCGTCGGCTGGTCCAACATCACCTACTATTATAGAGGAAATGACACTCGAAAAGTTGTCCTGATTTATGCCTCGGTGGAGGTATACATTTTGTTTCAACAAAAAGTACATGGTGGTGTGCGGTCATTGTCCATATGCTCCTATTGCTGCTGCTAATCTAATACTATCACTAGTTAAATGAAGAAATGCTTTTTTTCTCGGGTATCCTGGTTTAGTTCCCATCAAGATAATCATGATGCTTCTGTTTGTTGGTGTACTTTTCATAATTCTTATTGACAATTGAGATGTCGTTGTTAATCTTGTAAAACAAAGTAACAACACTATATCCCTTTTTTATATTTTTGGAAACAGCGATGCGTATCTCCATACCCGGGCATGTCTTCCTCAATTTTAGTGGAATTGCACAAAATTGGATGGCCATTGTTGTTCTGCCTCACTGTCCTCTGCCACGTGGTTCTTCCTTCCTCGAGCTTGACTATTGAGAAGAAACAGACCATAGTGAGGATTTGTCGAACTTCATAGGTGCCTCACCCAAACTTGATGCCAAATGGATGATGCATCACCACGATGACCTACCGATGCTCATGGTTGCGCCTCATGGTTGCGTCGGCTGGTGAAGCTGATCGATTTCAATGAAAAACAAGCTGTCTTCCATCAGTGCTCTTTGCTTGTTACCCACAAAGATGATATCCTTCGTCAGTTCACCTTGGTTGCGTTGGAGACGCAGTCATCTTTCAAGTTGGTGCAATTTTATCACACAATTGGCTATGAACCAAATGTTTCCTCGAAGAAGGATCGACGTTGGTACTAAGAGCATAAGTTTTGTATTGATTTCTAAGCCTTCTCACAACTTTGTCTCCAGCTCCCCTGTAATTTTATTTGTCCAGCTATTAACTTTGATTAAAAAAATGGTGTGGACCAAAAACCCGGATGGACGTAGTAGCCCTCCATTTTTATTTACTCCGCATATTAGATTTGACTGAAGTCAAACTTTGTAAAGTTTGACCAAGTTTAGGCTGAACACAACAAACCATAATTATTAGAGAGGGCAAACTGTAAATACTCTCAAACCTTTCCGATAATTGAAATTAAAATTCTTTATTTGTACACACTCTCACATGTTTTCGATAATTTGGCGCATGTGTGGTTGTTCACTTAAGGGAGGGTAGTGTACCGCACGTGAAGGACAGGAAGTGCGACCAGGACACGTGGATCGTTAGTTCATCGGAAGTACTCCCTCCGTTCCTAAATATTTGTTTTCTTTGCAATGGACTACCACATACGGATGTATATAGACATTTTTTACAATGTAGATTCACTCATTTTGCTCTGTATGTAGTCATTTGTTGAAATCTCTAGAAAGACAAATATTTAGGAACAGAGGGAGTAGTAGTTTTCTTCACTGGTACGTTAAATAAAGAGTTTCGTTTCGTACTTACACAATTTAAAATGATTGTTATGGAGAGAATAAGAAAACCACTCCACTATATATTAGTCGTATACACGAGTACTATATGGACGCAGCTTCATTGACTTTAGTGCACCTGCCTTTGGGTTTATGACAGGTGGGCCCAAAATGTGGCTGGCCCACCTGTCATACAGCCAAAAGCAGGTGCTGTTAAGGCACCGGAGCTCAATCCGTACTATAGTGTATATATATATAAGCTGGAGCCTTAGCGCTTGTTCGCTAGGGTTTGCACTCTCCACACTCTCGCCGCACTACATATATATATATACACGCTGGAGGCTCGGCGTTCCTTTGCTGGGGTTGCTATATTCACTGTCTCTCACCCTCTTCACCAGATCTAAACAAGACTGCGTTGTGGCCTCTATCTCTCTCACCCCCCTCACAGACAGCTGGCGAAGGAGGCGTCCGGATCCCGTCACACCGGGAAGGGGAGGAGGTGCAGCGTTCACTCTATCGCCTTCGGCGAGGGAGGCAATCCACTGCCGGCTGCACTTTTCTCTTTCACCCAGCGCCTGTGCGGGAGGGCCACCGACCCCTTCTTCCTCGCTACCGTACGTAGTGTGGGCAGATCCGACCTCCCGCCGCACGCCTTGCCACATCCCGATGACCCTAAGGTATAAGTTTCTTTGAAACCGTCATTGGTCTAGCTGCATGCTGATCTTTTTCGATTCTGTAGTCGAATCTAGGTCTTGGTTCAAAGAGGAAAGAAGGCTGCGGTGGGGTGGAGCATGAATCTGGGACGTGGTTCAATGAGGAAAGGAGGGAGGGAAAGTAGTATAGACTAGCTATCCAGCCGCTTTGTTGGTCCAAAAGGGAAAAAGGGGGTAACCCAGTACACACATCTATAAGGAACCCAACTCTTTGTTGAAAAGGGAAAGAAACTGGGGGGTCGGGTAGTTTGTGCAGGACTAGATTTGCTGCCGTCACATCGAAAAAAGTTTCAAAGAGAACAAATATGGGACCAACGCAGATATGTTGCTTGGCTACATACTCTGCATCACCCATTTATACATGTGGACGCACATGGTGCTGGCATGTCACATGTCCCATCCACATGATCGTGCAGTGTGTTTTGAGATGTTGTGCTACTTGTATTGGTACTGTTTTAAATAAATGTTGAATTGAAGCTATTGTATTTAAGCAATGCCACTCTCAGAATTAACTACTGAACTATTTTAAGAGAATTTCTCTTTTAATATGAATCAATGCAACCGTTTTAGAAATGCTACTGTCCTATACTTAGTTTTCCATCAAGATAAGGTAGATGCTTCTTTTTGTGGCCGCATGTTTCATCCTCCTTTATTGGCAGTAATTGTTTCCTTTTTTGCCTCTATTCAATCAGGGATATCTATTCAACTTGTTGCTATAGCAAACTTAAATGTCTCACCGGCGACTTTACTTGATTTCAGAGTAACTGCACAAAACGAGATTGGATTTCCTATTCGTGTTGGCAGATTTGTACGTGATCTTGTGCGCGTCATGACAGGTTGGTACTTGCCTTCATCCACATGATCGTGCAGTGTGTTTTGAGATGATGTGCTACTTGTATTGGTACTGTTTTAAATAAATGTTGAATTGAAGCTATTGTATTGCTGTCTTTTCCCATTAAGTAGTGAACAAAAATGGGACCAACCCAGACATTATGCTTGTTGCTTTGTTACAACAAACTCTGCATCACCCCCTTTATAAGTAGATGGAAGCACATGTTGTTGTTGCACCCACTCTCCCCTGGAACTGTTTAGGCTTTTTGTTAATCTAATGCCGCTGCTAAAATTAAGCAATGCCACTCTCAGAATTAACTACCGAATCTTATTTCAAAACTGCAACACTTGTTAGGGATTGGCGGGATTACCATTTTTGTGGCCGCATGTTTCATCCTCCTTTATTGGCCAGTAATTGATTCCTTTTTTGCCTCTGTTAAAATAGGGATATCTATTCAACTTGTTGCTATTGCGACATTTTGCTTCGCTTAATTTTGGTGGAACTGCACAAAATGAGACCGGATTTCCATATATGTGTTGAGATCTCTTTTAGATCCACCTCGGGCGTTGTTTCAAATCTTGGTCTTGAAAGGTCAGTACCTACTTTCCTCAGAATTAACTACTGAATCTTAGTTCAAAACTGCAATACTTGTTAGGGATCGGCGGGAGTACCATTTCTGTTAGGGATCGGCCGGAGTACATGTTTAAGAAATGTATTGTTCAGATAATGTCTCTGTTATTATATATTAGTTACAGTGTTTTACAAATGGTACTATCCTGCTTTGTAGTTCTTTCTACATGTTTAACCAAGGTATTGTTAAGATAATGTTTCTGTTAAAATGAATCAGTCGCATTGTTTTAGGAATGATACTTTTCTGCTTTGTCGTTCTTTATACATGTTGAAACAAGGCATTGTTAAGATAATGTCTCAGTTAATATTAATGAATCACACTGATTGAGAATTGCTACTCTCCTACTTTGTTTCCCATTAAGATAAGGTAGATCAGTAGATGTTTTTCTTCTGGGAGTACAAGTCATCAACCGTTATTTCTCAGTAATTGTTTCCCTTATACCTTTTGTTGCTTACAGGGATATCAAAATTAAAGCTCGGTTTTATTCCGACTTTGATTTTAGTTGAACTGCACAAAAGGAGCCAATGTGTCTAAGGCAAACTGCTGCATTAGTGGGTCCATTTGGTCTTACCACTTTGCAGAAAGAATCGGTCACTGTTTGCGCTACATTACACAAGGAATGATCGAGAAGCTTTACAGAGTATTAGACGCTGGTGACATGACTAGTCTGCAGAGATGGCTACTTTACTTGTGGTTCGGAGGAACACTGGGCAAACAAGTGCCCAAACAAGTACCAAGAAGCCAGGATAGGACTCCAAGTCTGTCAATGTCACTCTAAGCAACAATGATGGGGCATCTGGGTATGATAATCTATTTACCGTACTTTCAGTTTGTTAGTTCACTGTCGGTGTGGAACGACACCTATGGGATCACAAGAATCCCTACTACGGTTGCCGGGGCGCAGGGTTGCAAGAAGAGCAGGATCAGTAGCCAGCACATGAATCGTTTACCCAGGTTCGGGCCGCGAGGATGCGTAAAACCCTAGTCCTGCTTTGGTGGGTGTATTTCAGAGAGTTCTTGAGCTCTCGAACTAGCTGTTGTCAGTGCGTGGTTCGAAAGAGGCGAATCCCTCTCCAGTATGCCATGGGCCTCCTTTTATAGTTAGAAAGGGCTGCCACAGTGGCACAGAGGAGGTGGAAAGGCGTACAGTGCCCTGAGCTTATCGCTCGTATTACAGGACAAGACGCATTTAATGCGTAGCTTAGGTGTCCCCTTGCTTTATCGGGGACGGGGGCGAGGCCCGTCCCGTCCGTCGCCGCTCCTCCTCGCTTCGACACGCGCCTCGGCCAGTGATGCGTGTGGTGCCATGTAGGCAGGCAGGCAGCTGAGGTGGGGCGGTGGTGGAGCCTTCACGAAGATCTGCATGCCGCCATGCAGCCGCTCGATGAGTTGGCCTGGGAGCTGCATGTTGCCACGCAGGTGCCCGCCCAGCTGGTTGGGCTGGCAGCTGCATGTGAACGATGGTGGAAGCTCGGTTGACGTGGGCCTGGCAGTGGCCCCGCTGGCGTTCTCGGCGAGGGCCTTGCCGGGTGGCAGGGCAAGGGTCTTGCCGTGGCGCGGTGTCGTCCCCGGTAAGGGCCTTGCCGGGGGTCTGGTGGCCTTCCTCGGCAAGGATCTTGCCGAGGATCGTCGTCTTCTAATCCTCATCTGATCTTGAATATGTCTTCACAAAGATCTGCATGCCACCACAGAGGTGCCTTCCCGAGCCCTGGCCCCACGTGGATGATGGCGTTGGGGACCGTGGGCTCAAGGGTGGCTCGCTATGTTGGTGTGGGGCGAGCTGCCCCGGCAAGGGTCTTGCTGGGGCTGCTGAGGCTGCCCCCGGCAAGGGTCTTTGCCGGGGGAACCTGCTTCGTCCCTCTGCTCTTTGTGGTCTTGGTCTTGGGGTCGCTCTGATCATCTTGGGCTTTGGTCTTACCTTGGCTCACCCCCCCTGTTTTGCTTAGTGTGACTGTAGGCGCGGCTCCGACTGCCCGTGCACAGGTATAGGGGGTACAAAAACGCACCCCTCTTTTTGTACACCGATAGGAGCCCCCGGGCCTGGGCCACACATAAGCGCGACACGTTGTTGGGCCAGGCCCAAAACGGTGCGCGGGCAGGCGGGGCGGTTTTTACCGCGGTAAGACTTTTCGCGTGCTGCGCTTCCCACGACCCGCGCGCACGGCACGGCGTGGAGGGGTGTGCGTGACGTGGGCGGCATGCGTGGGGCGGTTTCCGCACGCATGCATCACATCGTAGTAAAAGGGCAGCGCGACCCGCGGCTTCCCCATAAAAAGGGATAACCGTGGGCGCACTGTTCCTTTTACCCTTCGCGCAACCCCAATCTCAAAAACCTCCGTCTGCCTTCCTCTTCTTCTCCAAGCTTCATCCCCGCTCGCCGTCGTTGCGCTTCCGTTGCCCTCTGTCCTGCCCTCCTCCCCCAGTCGCCATGGCGCCAAAATCCACGAAGGGCAAGGGAGTGGCCAAGGACGCCGGAGCCGTGGAGCCGCCGGAGAGTGCACTGGCGGTGCAGCAGATGCAGTCCGCCTTTTTCCCCTCGACGGTTGACCTGTTCGACCTTCGGGAATCCTTCAGGCCCCTATGGGGAGTGAAGACCGGGGGGGGGGGGATTCGGAGCATCCAGCCACGCGCGTCATCCCCGCCGACTGCGCCGAGGCTGCCCCAAATCGGTACCCCTTCTTTGTCGAGTATTTTTCCTGCGGGCTCTGTCCTCCCTTCTCCGATTTCTTCAGCGACGTCATGCATACCTTTGGCTTCCGCCTCCTGGATTTCACTCCGAATGCGGTGGCGTGCATGGCCCTTTTCGCGCATCTCTGCGAGGGCTTCACCGGGGTGCACCCCAACACGGCGCTCTTCCGCCATTACTTCTCCCCTCGGATCCAACCAGGGGCGCCATCTCCAGTTGCATCGCCTGGGTCTCAAGATCCAAGTGAGCGTATCCGGAGGGCGCCATGAAGGAGAGGTGGGAAGAATGGCGGGGCCGGTGGTGCTGGATCGAGTAGGAGGACCCGTCGGCGTTCTGCGAAGTTCGCCGGGCGCCGCCGGTCCGCAGAAGCGATTGGAGTGACGTCGATGCTGATGACGAGAAGCTCACGGTTGCCGCCACCAGGATCCTCCGGCTCACCGAGGCCGGCCTCACCCTTGAGATGATCGGGGCGGACTTCATCCGCCGCCGGATCGCTCCGCTGCACAACAAGGGGAGGCCAGCCTGGCTCTTCACGAACCCCGCCGACATCATGCGGCTTCGTCTCGGCCTCGACCACAACTTCACAGTGATGGGGCATGCCCATTTCTACCAGCGGCTCTTCCAGCTTGACGTGGACCGCGACGGCGAGGTTGAGCGGACCGGCAAGGTCGCGAGGGCCGCCGCGAAGGCCGGCAAGGTCCTCAAGGGGCCTCTGTTCAAGCTGCCGACGGGGGTGGTCCCGTTTTGCAATAACTCGCGCCGGTCCGATATCATTGCCATGATGCCGGACTGCAACGCGCATGGCCCCGACCCGAGCTGGAAGGAGCCGAAGGACGTCGAGGTGCAGCAGTTCTTTGACACCCTGCACGAGGGGTACGTCAATGCCGACACCGAGCGGCTGCTTGTCCAGGACACCACCCAGGCGGAACTGGACTACATCACCACCAGGGCGAGGGAGGCATAGCTTGCCAGGGAGGCCGGCAGCACCGGCGGTGTGGAGGACAAGGCCGCGACGGCCGCGGAGGAGGAGGAGCTCGCCCGGTGGGCGGCGGCCGCCGGGGGAGCCAGCAGCGCCGGCACCGAGGCTCCTCTGGTTGAAGATGTGACCGGCGAGTCGTCGAAGGAGGAGGCCGAGACCGCAGACTCGACGCCGCCTACGGGGAGGGGGCGAGTCCTGCGGCGGGCCAGTTCCGGCGACCCGGTCCGGCCCGGTAGGGCTGCGCGGCCACAGCTAACCTTGGAGGGGCCCGGGCGCCACACGAGGGCCGCAGCGGCAAAGAAGCCGGCGAAGGCCGCGGTGAAGAAGAAGACAGCCGCCCCTTCTTCGTCCGCGCGTGTCCAGACACCACCTCCTTCTCCTCCTCCGGCGAATGTTGATACGGAGGTTACTTTTGATTATGGATCCCTCAGCGCGAGGAGGAAGAGGAAGACAGCAGAGGAGGAGGTGGACGACGAGTAAGTATCTGGTTCCTTTTCGTTATCTCTGCCTCCTCAATCTGTGTTGCTTGTCTTGATTTGTTTTCATCTTTGCAGGGACGGGGAGACGCTGGCCGAGAGAGCGAAGAGGGCCAAGGTCTGGGCGGGTGGCCAGCCCCCGGCTGTTACTTCGAGGGCGCCGTTGGTGGTGTTGAGCAGCCTAGACAGCAGCCCCCGGCCTAGCCCCCAGCGTAAGTTATTCACTCTTCCCCCGTCGACACGTGTTAGGGGCACGACATTTTGGTGCTGACCTTGCCAGATATGCAGGAGGAGAGCAGCAGCAGGAGGAGCCGCAGAGGGCTACTCCCAACACGCCGCCCCCATCGACCACGCCGCCTCGAGGGGCGTCCCCGGCAAGGGCGCCAAATACCGAGCCCACGCACATGGAGGAGGAGGAGGAGAACTTGGGCGCCGGCGGCTTTGCCTCGACGCCAAATGTTGGCGGGGAGGGGGCTTCCGTTTCCCAGCCTGGTACCGGCACTGGTAAGCCGTTCGCCGTTCGTCCCTGTTCTTTTTCTTTCTGGCTCTTGGTCCTGGCCTTGCCTCACCCCCTTCTTCGGCGCCCAGATTCCTCCTCGGTGAACCCAGAGGACGTGGACGCCGTCATCGAGGGCGTCGCCAAGGCCGCCGAGGCGGACGCCGAGAAGATCGCCATCGAGGAGGCTGCCAAGGATGCTGCCCAGGACGCCGCCGAGGGGCCTGCCGGGGAGGCCGGCAAGGGGCCTGCCGGGGAAGCCGGCGGGGCGGCTGCCGAGGAGGAGGAGGAGAAGGCTGGCGACCAGCCTTCCTCCTCTGCTGCTTCCGGCTCCGGCAAGTACCTGAGGGTGAGTGACGACTTGTTCATCCACCTTCCAGGCGCGTCGAGCACCAGGACACTCGTTGAGGGAGAGGTGTTCGACGACGAGGTGCTTGCCGCTGCCGGGCTTGAAGTCGTCGACGAGCCGATCGTTGGCGGCGACAGTTCGCAGGAAGAGCGGCTCCTCCACGCCATGGGCGCCAGCTTCCGGAAGCTCCAGGCGCTCCACCGCGCCCGCCTGGACAAGGCTAAGACCAGGACGGCGGTGGTGGAGAAGGCGGAGGCGAACCTCCAGAAGCGCGTTGCCGAGGCACAGGACTGGTTCCGCGTGGCCCACAAGGAGCTCAAGGCTGCCCAGGGTGAGCAGGCCAAGCGCGACGTGGAGCTCACCATGAAGCTCGCCGACGTCAAGAAAGCTCAGGAGGCGACGAAGAACTTGGCCGCTGCCGCCGAAGCCGCTCGGACCCAGCGCGAGGCCGCACTGAACTCCTAGGAGGAGGACCTCGCTGCACGCGAGGAAAAGCTTGTCGCCATGCTTCGCGGCAAGGATGCAGAGGTGGAGAAGCTTGTCTTGCAGCGGACCAGTGAGCTGGAGCAGAGGCACGAAGAGGCACTCAATGCCCAGGCCCAGGTTCACGCCGGCAAGGTGGAGGAGCTGGAGGCGGAGCGCGACGGGCTGAAGGAGCAGGCCCTGAAGCTGTCCTAGGAGAGGGACACGCTTAACAGTGCCCTGACACAGGCGCAGGGCACGGTCGTCAGCAAGGCCGGGGAGCTCTCCGAGGCTAACAACTCCATCAAAGATCTCCAGTTGAAGCTGGAGGGTCTCGAGAAGGTGCTGTCGGAGGCCAAAACCTGGGAGGGGATCCTGGCCAAGGAGCTGGAGGCGGAGAAGCAGTTGCGGACGAACGAGGGCCTCAACTTCACGGATCACATGGCGGGCGAGAACCGTTGGCTCGATCGCCTCGCCACCGTCGCCAACCAAGCCGCCGCGCAGCTGGCCATCATGGGGATGCCGGATGTGAGGTACGTCCCAGAGCGGAGCGTGAGCGCCAATTGCAGCCTGACCATGTTCTTTGAGAAGGTCGTTGGTGCTCTGGAGCGGCTCCACGCCAACCGGGCGGCCTCACTGGCTGAGGAGTCCCGGAGGGTTTGCCAGGGTGCCATGACCAAGGTTCTCATCAAGGTGGCGCACTGGTACCCCGACCTCAACTTCGACGCCGCGCTAGAGAGCTTGCCGGAGGGTACTGACCTCGCGCCGCTCAGGGAGCGCATCAAGCCCATCATCAGCCGTGTCGGCGGAATTCTGAGGGTGGAGGGCCAGCACCGGGATTAGGCATCCCGTTCTTTATCGCCGCTACAGATTCACAACCAAGACAATCGCTATCTCTAGTTAGAACCGCAGCAACAATTTGATGTAATATAACTCTGCAGCATTTTCAGTATTATGCATGTTATTTTCCTGTTCGATTTTCCTTTGTATGTCCACCCTACGTTACTGGGTAGGCCCGCCGACGCGTAAACCCAAGGCGGCGTCTTGGGGACGGATCCCCATTGGCCTGCCGGGTGTGCTTGCTGCCGGGCGAACCACCTTGCCGCCCTTAGGGCGGCCGCCCGAACTATCGAGCTTGACTCGAGTCAGAGTCGGGAGTGTTGCCAAGTGCGGAAGGCTACCCCGCCACTTTCGACGCGGCCGCTTTGAGCTATTGAGCGGACTCGAAACAGAACAAGGGCGTTGCCAATTGCGGGAGGGCCCCTTTGCGTGCAGGTGTCTCATAGGCGAGATCTCCGAGGACGATAACCTTACGTAAAGGAGGAAATAACTCAAAGCTCTGAATAACTTAGCTTTTATGCTGCCGAGCCGGCGTCGTTCCCCCTGGCTGCCTTCTTCTCAGGAGCCAAGGGCAATGAAGAACTGCTAGGCTAACTACTAGACCAGATTCTCACAATTGCGCCCCCTACCTGGCGCGCCAAAGATGTCGGTGTGGAACGACACCTATGGGATCACAAGAATCCCTACTACGGTTGCCGGGGCGTAGGGTTGCAAGAAGAGCAGGATCAGTAGCCAGCACACGAATCGTTTACCCAGGTTCGGGCCGCGAGGATGCGTAAAACCCTAGTCCTGCTTTGGTGGGTGTATTTCATAGAGTTCTTGAGCTCTCGAACTAGCCGTGGTCAGTGCGTGGTTCGAAAGAGTCGAATCCCTCTCCAGTATGCCATAGGCCTCCTTTTATAGTCAGAAGGGGCTGCCACAGTGGCACAGAGGAGGTGGAAAGGCGTACAGTGCCCTGAGCTTATCGCTCGTATTACAGGACAAGACGCATTTAATGCGTAGCTTAGGTGTCCCCTTGCTTTATCGGGGATGGGGGCGAGGCCCGTCCCGTCCGTCGCCGCTCCTCCTCGCTTCGACATGTGCCTCGGCCAGTGATGCGTGCGGTGCCATGTAGGCAAGCAGGCAGCTGAGGTGGCGCGGTGGTGGAGCCTTCACGAAGATCTGCATGCCGCCACGCAGCCGCTCGATGAGTTGTCCTGGGAGCTGCATGTTGCCATGCAGGTGCCCGCTAGCTGGTTGGGCTGGCAGCTGCATGTGAACGGCGGTGGAAGCTCGGTTGACGTGGGCCTGGTGGTGGCCCCGCTGGCGTTCTCGGCGAGGGCCTTGCCGGATGGCCCGGCAAGGGTCTTGCCGTGGCGCGCTGTCATCCCCGACAAGGGCCTTGCCGGGGGTCTGGTGGCCTTCCTCGGCAAGGATCTTGCCGAGGATCGTCGTCTTCTAATCCTCATCCGATCTTGAATATGTCTTCACAAAGATCTGCATGCCACCACAGAGGTGCCTTCCCGAGCCCTGGCCCCACGTGGATGATGGCGTTGGGGACCGTGGGCTCAAGGGTGGCTCGCTCTGTTGGTGTGGGGTGAGCTGCCCCGGCAAGGGTCTTGCCGGGGCTGCTGAGGCAAGGGTCTTGCCGGGGGAACCTGCTTCGTCCCTCTGCTCTTTGTGGTCTTGGTCTTGGCGTCGCTCTACTCATCGTGGGCTTCGGTCTTACCTTGGCTCACCCCCTATGTTCTGCTTTGCGTGACTGTAGGCGCGGCTCGGACTGCCCATGCACAGGTATAGGGGTACAAAAACACACCCCTCTTTTTGTACACCGACATCCACCGATTGGTGGGTTGACATTGGGGCCAATATTCATGTGTGTGCTGATGTGTCTTTGTTTTCTGGCAGCATATAAATATGAAATCCACGGGGATGCTCAGCTTGATTTTAGTGGAACTGCACAAAATGTTCAGATGGTTCGTGTCCTCCATAATAATACTTCATCATGCACAATACATCGAATGGTTCTCTAATCATTCATCGTCACCTTGAGCCACCGAACTATCAGATGAGAAACTGATGACAAACCCTGCCCGTTCCACAATCATAGGCATTACATATTTTGAATGGGAAAAGCTTGTCAAAGTTGACATTAGTTTAATATATTGGAATTGGAAAACCTTGTCAATTTTTGCTGATTGATGTTAGCCAGAAGACATGCATTTGATACTTTTGAGTGGGACGCCCTTTGCTGTGAGCAACGTCGATCGTTTCTTCCTATTCCTGTCTTCAGTTCAGAAGTAAATATTTACTCTGCTGAGATGCATAGTCACATGAATGTTGACTTATGTAAGATATTTTAAGAGTTTGTTCTGAATATTGTATATGTAATGCCAGGCCTTGTGTTTGATTGCAAAGTTGAGCTTGGAATGTTGTGGCATGCGGCATCACGAGCTGTTCACCGTGGCTCCTGAGAATAATGCTTCGTATTGTTTTGCATGTCGATCTAATGCCAGTGATTTGCTTTTTGGGAAGATCATCCTCTTCTGTTGTTTCTGTGCTTAAGAAGTTCATCGTCTTATGTTTCATTCATAGCCTATACGACAAGTCGGGTAGGTTAGACGTGAAACCATATGATCTTCCGACCAACTCATCATCTTAGGCCGTGATAGGATCGTCGTTTTCCAACAAAAACCGCTTGTAAAACTGACGCTTGTAAATAAAAGCAGATGGTCTTGGGCGAAGCGCTTGGTTGGTCGATTTCGACTAGTAAAATATACACCGGTCTCTCAAATTACACGCATAACCCGCCGGTTTTACTTACAGACCTCGGGCCCTCGGTTTCATTACGCCTGTATTTCACGCGTTGTTTCCGATGACGAGTAAATTACACTTGTATCTTAATACAGTTGTGAAATAAACCAGAGCTCTCAAGCGCGGCCTTACCGTTTCATGCCGTCTTAGTCTCTCGAAGGTGCTCATAGGTGTCCGATGATCCTGGCTTCCTGAATGAGCATCGGGCGCTGTATCAGACCATCCGTAGGGCCCGCGAGGCCCTCTCCGTCGTCCTTTGAGTTGTTGCGCTCGCCATGGCGCCGAGCATTGTTAACATGGTCAATGAACATGAGGATTCAGGAGATGACTTTATTTTGACTGGTTGACAGTAGGGACCCACTAGGGCCATAGACGTACGTACGCAAGTGCCTCCTTATTATGTACAACTATATTTTTTTTGCTTCCTCCTAGTTTCCTGACATCACGATCCCACACCATTGTCAACCTATGTAGTCAATAAACGAGAGAATTGCACAAGGTGCGGCCGACAGCTGGGACCAAGCAGCTCGAGCAGTATTTGTGTTTTTGAGGCGTGAGCACTGCAGAGTTTTTCGTGGCGATGTTTTCGTTGTTGTTCAGAGGAGAGCAGGGTATTAACTGGGCTGGCTGTGGCCCGTCTAGCCCAGGATAGATACCCAACCCAGATATTAATTTTTTTCAAGATGAAAATGGCTAGCCCAGCTATACGTTTTTTTGAGGAATACCCACGCAAGTTCAACTTGTTATTCTCCGCCCCGCTGGGCTGCAAATCTTTCCTAGGAGGGATGCATTAGGCTTAACAGGAAAATGGGCTTTAAAAATAATAAATGGGATGTAATTATAAAAACTAGGCAGTAACTATAAAAAAATGCACCAAGCACGGAATTAGTTTATAAAATATTATTTATGGATTTTGAAAATCTTAATTTTTAATTGTTGCGCGCGCAATGTTTTGTTAGATTTTTATGTAATACAAATTTATATTTAATCTGACTAGAAAATTCGGGATAAAAATATTTCGGATCCCATCAAAATGTGGGAAATTTTTATTGAATTCTGTCTTGAACGGTTGGTTGAAATTATTAATCGTTTTCCTAGCTAGAAAATGGGTTGTACTTTTAACAAATTGTAAATGGGTTGTAGTAAATTCCATTAGAATTCAAAAATGGGCTGTACATTCTTACAAATCGCAAATGGGCTATAAGTTCTCTCCCACATACTTGTGGGCCTACTAAGTTGACGCGTCCCCTAAAAAAAGAAGTTGACGCGTATGCAAGGCTTTGTCGACTTATTATAGTCAACACAAGGTTCTAGCAGCAGTGGCCGTTGGATGTCCATCCAACGGATGCCGTGCTTCTTCTTCAACCTCGGATATTCTAGCTTCACCCGCCCAAAAAATGATTCCTCCCCCCGACATCTGGATCGCACCGTTTCGGAAGCTGACCTGTGGGCCTACTAAGTTGACGTGTACCAAGGGCTTTGTCAACTTAGTCAATATGAACGATTCTAGCTGCAGTGACCGTACGATGTCCATCCAACGGCCGTAGTGCTTCTTCAACCTCTGGTCTTCTTGCTCCAGCCGCCCAAAGCAGCGCCGGTCGTGCCGCGTGCTCCTGCCTCCCGTGGCCGGCTGTGATGCCGCGGAGGCCTCACCGCCCCCTACTACTCCCACCGCTGGCCAGGCCATCCCTCTACTCACCCACACCCCCTGTTATTCCGCGGCGACGACAGCCTCACACCGCAGCCGAACCAGTGAACCCTCATACCCCTCTCCGCACGGGCTTCCACTGCCGCGTCTTCCCCGGTTCCGCATCGTCCCCTTCCTAGGCCTCGCCGTCGTCCACCGCCCTGGTGCTCTCGGCGCGACATGGTCAACATGGTCAAGGAACAGCTTCCATCGGACGTGGACTGTACGTGGAGAGGCTGACAGCTGGGTCCACGACGGCAGCAAGGAAGTGTCTCCTTATTACGCGGAAAATAATGATTCCTCCACCTGACAGCAGGGACCCACCGGACGGGCCACCGTATTTCGTGAAAAAACGTTTGCCCCCTGACTGCTGGGACCCACCGGACGGGCCACCGTATTGCGCGAAAAAACGTTCCCCCCGCTGTCAGCTCGGACCCACCGGAAGTGCCTCCTTATTACGCACAAAAAAATGAAAACTCCCCCTGCTGGTTGGGACCCACCTTGGTGGGAGGCTGACTTGTGGGCCTAATAAGTTGACGGGGACGGAGTGCTTTGTCAACTTAGTCAATATGAACGATTCTAGCTCCAGTGACCGTACTATGTCCATCCAACGGCCGTAGTGCTTCTTCCACCTCTGGTCTTGTTGCTCCAGCCGCCCAAAGCAGCGCCGGTCGTGCCGCATGCTCCTGCCTCCCGTGGCCGGCATGCCCCGCCCCCTCCCCTAGTCCAATTCGGTTAGGGCAAGGGGGTCACCCCTCTCACGTGGCCTTTCTCACCTCCTCCAATAAGGCCCAATAGGCCCAATACTTCTCCCGGGGGGTTCCGGTAATTACCTCCCGGTTCTCCGGAATAATGTCCGAACCACTCGGAACCATTCCGATGTCAAAATGCAACCTTACAATATATGAATCTTTACCTCTCGACCATTTCGAGACTCCTCGTCATGTCTGTGATCTCATCCGGGACTCCGAACAAACTTCGGTCATCAAATCACATAACTCATAATACAAATCATCATCGAATGTTAAGCGTGCGGACCCTACGGGTTCGAGAAGTATGTAGACATGACCGAGACACATCTCCGGTCAATAACCAATAGCGGAACCTGGATGCTCATATTGGCTCCTACATATTCTATGAAGATCTTTATCGGTCAAACCGCATAACAACATACGTCATTCCCTTTGTCATCGGTATGTTACTTGCCCGAGATTCGATCGTCGGTATCCTCATACCTAGTTCAATCTCGTTATCGGCAAGTCTCTTTACTCGTTCCGTAATGCATCATCCTGCAACTAACTCATTAGTCACATTGCTTGCAAGGCTTATAGTGATGATCATTACCGAGAGGGCCTAGAGATACCTCTCCGATACTCGGAGTGACAAATCCTAATCTCGATCTATGCCAACCCAACAAACACCTTCAGAGACACCTGTAGAGCATCTTTATAATCACCCAGTTACGTTGTGACATTTGATAGCATACAAGGTGTTCCTCCGGTATTCGGGAGTTGCATAATCTCATAGTCAAAGGAATATGTATAAGTCATGAAGAAAGCAATAGCAATAAAACTAAACGATCAACATGCTAAGATAACGGATGGGTCTTGTCCATCGCATCATTCTCCTAATGATGTGATCCCATTCATCAAATGACAACACATGTATATGGTGAGGAAACTTAACCATCTTTGATTAACGAGCTAATCAAGTAGAGGCATACTAGGGACATTCTGTTTTGTCTATGTATTCACGCATGTACTAAGATTCCGGTTAATACAATTCTAGCATGAATAATAAACATTTATCATGATATAAGGAAATATAAATAACAACTTTATTATTGCCTCTAGGGCATATTTCCTTCACTATTTCCTCATATATGTTAATGCACGCATGCTGAATTACATCACACACCATATTTCATCATGCATTTCAAATTCTTCATATCATATGTTAAATGCGTGTATGAATTACAAGATATAGGGGGAGATCTCCATGATTCTACTCTAAAATGTGCAATTGCTATTCAAGGCAAATTCCTCACATATGCACTTCTTCAGGGGGAGTTCTTCAATATCTTGCAATCAAATTCCTCAATATCAGTATTTACACTTCATATGTTTATCCCCGTTGAAAACTTAACCTATATTGTCATCAATCATCAAAAAGGGGGAGATTGTAAGTGCATCTAGTGCCGCTTAGTGATTTTGGTGTATTGAAGACTTATAGGTTAAGGGACTAATGAGTTTGCGAGTGTACACAGGTCTATAAGTCTATGAGGAGTTTGATATTTACAGAGAAAGTCGACCCCTAAAAATGAATGTCTTCCACTAAAGACTTTGGCTTTCTGAAGACTTTGAAAGTGAAGAATTTGGTGTGATCCTGAAGACTTGATATTCATGCGAGGAATATGTAGCGTGAAGACTTTTGTTTTCGTAGTTTCGTTTCTCTTTCTTGAGTCATAGGAAACACCGTACTGTTAAAGGGGGTCGAGGTAAAACTAAGGAAAAATTTCCAAGTGATGCTCATCTCAAAATCCTACACCTTCCAATCCTTTCGAGTGAAGCCATTAGAAATCTCATACAGTTCAGTCAATTTCTTCAGTGACAAAGACGAAGATCTTCTGGTCTCTGAGGAATTTATTCTGACTGTGGATTTAGGAATTCGCGAGTGCGGATTGCCTACAAGTAAGGAACATGATAGCCCTGAGGAATTTGATACTCAAATTTCCGACTGCTGCTGTGCTATGCGCCAGCTGTCCCAAAATATCTACTGACCTAACGTTCATATCATTGAAGGGCATTTATGTCTTATCATGTTGGGCTGCTCCCTAGGCTATAAATTGTCGCCCCCTACAACCACTAGCTGGCTTGGCTGCTCCGAGAGAAACTGACACTTGTCAATTGAGAGCATCCCATCCTCTGAGGACTTTGAGCGAAAATCATCAGGTGAGGAAAACCCAAACCCAAACACCTAAAAACCCAAAGTGATTGAGTATCACTGAAGAGATTGTTCCTGTGTGGAACTGACGCTTGTTACCTTTGAGGACTGTGCATCCTCCAGACGGTTAGGCGTCATGGTCTAGTGCATCCAAGAGGAAATTGTGGATCGCCGAGTGACCGAGTCTGTGAAAGTTTGGAAGTCACCTGAAGTCTTACCATGAGTGATTGGGCGAGGTCTGTGTGACCTTAGCTCAAGGAGAATACGATGAGGACTGTGTGTCCTCAGGTTTAAATACCTAGCCGCTCCAACCAGACGTACGATTGTCACAGCAGTTGGAACTGGTCTACCAAGTCACTGTCTTTACCGAGCTACTGGTCCTATTTCCTCAACCCTTTCATTTCCTCATTCATATGCTGAAGTACTTGATCGTTACTATTTGAAGACTTTGACTGAAGACTTTCTCAATTTCCTGAATCCTATTTCTTCAGTCACCTTGTCTTCAGCCTGCTATCTTGTGTTTACGCTACTTGTACTCTGTGCTTGTTTTCATTTCATCATGATGACTGTGCTACTACTCTGTTATGCTTGCATCTAAGTACTTATTCCGCTCCTAAGTAGTTCGTTGCTTAGGAATTTCCTCACCCTGAGATTCCTCAGTGACGAATTTGTAAAAATCGCCTATTCACCCCCCTCTAGTCGATATAGCGCACTTTCAGATCTCCATCCTCATCTCCACGGCTAGTACTAGAGTGCTCATCAACGGGCTCCCGGGGCCGCCGATCCACCATTGCAAGGGGCTTCGTCAGGGCGACCCCGTGTCCCCCATGCTCTTCGTGATCGTCAACGTCCTAAACCACCTCTTCCACCGCGCCACGTCCCTAGTACTCTTGCACCTATCAATGCAATGATACGCAAAGCTTTTGCATATTCGCGAAAAAATAAGAAAATTTCGGACCCTTGTGTCCCTATTGACATGATTGCTAGATGGATGAATGATTGGACGATTTTGCAGAAAACACAAGGAAACCAAGAAAAGCTGAGATGGGTAGTAAAAGTTCTAGAGCGAACAACAAATGCCAGGGTTTTCATGCTGCAATCGGTTTTCATGCTGCAATCTTATGACACTACTTAAATTTGTGTTTCGAACTTAAAATGGAATTCACTTTTTGTTAATATACTTAAATCATAATTGTTAGTACTAAAGTTGCACTGTTTACACTTGTTCTTGCACAGTACGGAAGAGTATATCTTTTGAGTAATTTGTGTGCAAGTTATCAATATATTCTAATTCCTACATATAAGAAAAGAGTTGACAATAAGTATTTATGATATGTTCATGTGAGATCACGAAGGCGGACAAAGCGGAGGCGCAGGCGATCGCACGCGTAGCCAGCTCCACGTCGTTCGCACCGCCGGCGCGGTTCGTGCCTGGCTGCAACGACCACGAGGCCGGCCCGTCTACGTGTGGTGTTGCCCACACGACGGACTCTGGTGATGAAGAGTAGGAGATGCCCATCCGGTGTCCCGCGTCCTACTCTTCCCCTCGCGCGGCTTCACTTCCCGGGGCTCACGACTGTTGAGCTTGCCGGACATGGGGAAGACAAGACCGGGAACACGGACGCCTCCAAGGTCGGCAAGATTTAGACTAGGTTAAAAAAGTGTCATCCGCTTTTTGTTTAGTTGAAATATGTCGAAAAATGTAATGAATTTGGTTGGTTTTAAATGAAATCATCCGGTTTGTTCAAATTCCATTTGAGATCGATGCGGACATTTGAGGTACATGGTTGGAAGGTCCGTTCTAGGGGTCTACATTGAAGATGCCCTAACCTTTTCCTTTTTTGCTTTTGATGCTTTGGCTGTTGCATCATACTCCATTTTCAGTTCCATTTTCATTTCATAATAAAAATGGGGCCGTGTGGGCCCTTTATTAATTGAAAAAGAAGCTCGCGAACATAAATTTGCGACCGGAAAATGATCAAATAATCAAATGAGAATGAAAAGGCACGTCGAAATTCTTTATCAGTTTGTATTGCCTCTTTGATGCACTGTCCTGGATCAGAGTTTGATGTATCGAACTCCCTCAACAAAGAAACTCCCACTATCAAATCGCTCTCTCGGTCCCGTGCACGAGCCTCAAACAACCTTAAGATGGACAACAGCGATGTACACTGATCTCATCTCCACCTCGTGCAATAACGCCATGAGCAGCGAGCTACCGGCAATCAAGACGCCAGAAATAGAACGGGGAAGAATTAATAAGCCCGGACCAACGGGTCCATCCAGAAAATAATCACTCGATCGAGTTGTATGTTTCACCTCGCATTTGCACACGCAACCTCCCTGCCAACAACAACAACAATCGGCGGCGCATTAACACAAACCGCCCAGACGAATTTGGAGCTTATACACTTCTAATCTGTCACACGTAGTTCAGTACAGTACATTACAGTACAGGAGAGGAGCATTATTGTTTGTTGCCCCTGTGTGTTTCCCTTTCTTTCTGATTTGGATATTTTTAGACAGATCCCTTTATCCCGATGTAGATATACTCACCTACTAAGTAGTACCTGTTGGTGTGTTGGACTCGTGTATCTACACAGTTTTCTTGCCACTTCCAACTTCGTCCTCCGGACCTTCCCCATATGGCACGAACCGTACGTGGAGCATGCATGCACGGCGCCGGGGGTCCATACACATCGATCTTCTACGCGCAGGCCGCGACGGCGGGTGCCGCGGCGGGGAGCTCGTCGAGGGTCGGGGCGAGGTCGCGCGGGCGCACCACCATCCGGAGCCCGTGCTTCATGAACAGCGTGAGCGACATCTTCTGCTCCACGCGGTGCCCCGGCGCCACGGCCAGGCGGTGCCGGAGGAGGATGCTCCCGGCGATGTTCTTCATCTGCAGGTACGCCAGGTCCTTGCCCAGGCATATGCGCGGCCCGGCGTTGAACGCCACGAACCTGTACGAGTCGTGCGGCTCGAACTTGGTGCCGTCGGCCGACAGCCACCGCTCCGGCCGGAACTCCAGGCAGTCCTCCCCCCACACCGTCTTCATGCGCCCCGCCGAGTAGATGGAGTACGTCACCGACGACCCGGCCGGCACGAACGTGCCGTCGGGGAGGTAGTCGTCGGCGACCACGTGCTTGGAGTCCTCCGGCACGGACGGGTACAGCCGGAGGGTCTCCGAGAGCGCCGCCTTGAGGTACACGAGGCGGTCCAGCTCCTCGTAGTCGAACGGGGCGGCCAGCCATAATGCCGGGTCGTCTGCGCCGCGGGACGCCGCCAGGACGGCGCAGAGCTCGCGCACGATCTTGCGCTCCACGTCCGGGTGGGTGGAGACCAGCCAGAAGAACCAGGAGAGCGCCACCGAGGAGGTGTCGCGGCCGGCGAGGATGAAGTTGAGCGCCACGTGCTGCAGGGAGTCGTCGGAGTAGGTCCCCTTGCGCATGAAGCGCGACAGGAGGTCGTCGTGCGGCGTGGACCCGTCGCTCTTGCCGGCGAGCTCGAGCTTGCGCGTCTTGATGACGGCGGAGAGGTAGCGGTCGACGTGCGCGACGCTGCGCGCCAGCGTGGTCTCCATGCCGAGCCCCAGCCACTTCTTGCACCGCCACACGCACTCCGGGAAGATGAAGCGGTTGAGCGTGGCCTCGGTGGCGCTGTCGAAGGAGGTGGCGAAGGCGTTCTCGGGGAGGCCGCGGGCGAGCGTCTCCGGGTCCTTGCCGAAGGCGAGGCCGCAGATGTTGTCGAAGGTGAGGCGGAGGAGGAGGTCCTGCAGGTCGACGTGCGCGCCGGAGGCCGCCGCGTCGGACAGGATGGGGAGCATGCGGTGGTGGATGGAGCGGGAGACCCAGCGGGACATGGCGGTGCGGAGCGTGCGCGTGGTGAACTCGAGCGCGGCCGTCTTGCGCTGCGCGACCCAGGTGTCGCCGTCGGAGTTGAAGATGCCGTCGCCGAGCAGGTCGCTGAAGACGCCGTGCCAGAAGGGGCCCTTGGGGTAGTTGTCGAAGCGCGCCTTGAGGACGTGCTCCAGGTTCCTGGGGTCGCAGGTGACCGTGACCAGCCCGCCGCGGCGGGCCACGCCGGGCACCGCGAAGATGCAGGTCTGGTAGGTGCCGCCGGTGCGGCGCAGGTTGCCGACGATCCACTCGTGCATGTCCTCCGCGTGCTGCAGCAGCCCCGGCAGGCTACCCACCAGCGGCCACACCCTGGGGCCGCTGAGCCCGCGCGACATCCGCCAGAACCACGCCAGGTACGCGGCCGCCGCCGCCACCACCACCGCCCACGTCCCTGCCTCCATCGCCAAGCTAGCCAAGCTCGATCGCCGGAGCGCAGCGAGAGGTGAGGTGAGGACAGGAGAGGTGGTGCAATATGGAATGTGATCGGCAGGACGGGGCTATATAGAAGCGGCCGGGGCGAGAGCAAGCAGGGCGATGGATGGCAATGAATCGGTTTGCCGCTGTCGCGACGACTTGGGAGCGACTGGGAAGGCGGCCAGTGATCACTGCAGCTGGAGGAGTAGGCCAAGGCAGTGGCCCGTACCCCATCCGCCCTGCGTGCGCGCGGGATATATGGAGGCGGGGCATGAAGAAGGTTTGACGTGCAGGTCACCACCGTGGGGGGAACGTCCGGGTCAGGCCATTAATCGCCGCTGGAGCCGTTGGGCGGGCGGGCGGGCGGACCGCTCCGCTCCGAACCGAACCAGCGGCGCGTCAGTGGCGCCGGCTTTGCATGCAGGCGCATGCCCGGGCGCGCGACGGTGCGCGCGCGGGAGCGCGCCGCGTGCCGCTCGCGGCTGGTCTCGCACCTAACAATGGGGGACCGGGGAGGTATTCAATGCGCGCGCATTGAAGGCGCACGGCGCATGCGCCTGACCGTGGTACGCCCTGCACCACTCTACCACACGGTACGCCCGGCTTGCTTGGCTAGGTGAGCCATGCTTGATCGATTTTATTTACTCGCAGGTTCTGAGTGTGCATGCAGGTTCGCGGGCTGGCTAGCTCGCATGAGGAAACAGTGTAGCATGCGTGTGCGTGCAGTGCATGCAACAGAGAGGACGTACGTACGTAGACGTAGCCTTGATTTGGTGTGAGGTACCGCCAGCTGAGCGGGACGTGTGAGAGAGGAGAGGTTGGTGCCAAAACGGCATTAGCATCAGGCCAGGCAAAGCCAACGCAGGTAGATGCATGGGTGAAACTGGCCAGCGGCTGCGAGCTTTGATCAGGTCAAGCACCCTGTAGCTGCACGTACCTACGCTGGCGGCCGCACCCGGTTTCGTGATGGTTGGGTTGGAGGCGTTGGGCCACCCAACATTTATCTACAAGATCTGACTCCATCGGACTGCTGCTCTGGTCTGGCTATTCTGGCCTCTGACCTCTGCCTGGTCGTTGCCCTGCGCCGCTGCGCCAACATATATGGTCAGACGCTGATGGCCTGCGTACTGCTCTTGCCGAATCGAAGGCTATACAGTAGTACTAGTACTGAAAAACTAGGAAAACTCATCAGTGATTCTGGTACCAATTTGCCCTACAAAATTGCTACAAGTAAATTCACAAAATTGCTACAGAATTTGTCGTTACTGAGTCCAACTGTCCTAGGACAGCCTGCTTCATCTGTGGCCGGGACGATTACTTCTTTCACGTGTCTCTGTCTTGCTCGAACAGCACGGGAAGGAAGAAAAGTCAGTGCTTCCTTTTTTTTTTGCACACAGCCCGATTAATATTCATGGTCCGGGAGCAGCTGAGAGCAAATTAACTGAGAGGAAGCCCCGAATAAGCAACCTACTTGTGCGGTATGCATGTACACCATCAATGGGAACAACCACACCACACAATACTATCTTACTGATGATATGTATTCTCAGTGGATGACGTTGTGAAGACGATCTTCGAGCCCCCTGTGATAACCAAAAAAAAAATCTCTCTTTGCCCAAATGCAAGGAGTTGTTACGAATAATGCGGAGGAGAGATTGATGTGCTCCAAAGTCACTGGAATATCTTTCATGGACTGCAAACATCGTGGGGGTGATGACTGCATGTGTAATAATGCACAACATAAGCGTGAAGGATGTCTGGATGAGGACGACGGTGTATGCCATATTGATTTTGAATAGCCTGGAGAACATCTCCACCTCCCTGGACAAGAGGAAAAGCAAGTTGCACATTTTCTCAAGATGCGCCAACAACTTCGAGATCGAGAAGTACATCAACAACTTCTCAATATACTTCAAATCATTATTCCGCAAAAAAAATTAACTTCTCAACGGTCATGTGACAACGATCATGTGGAGCATTTATGAATGCATCATGAAAACCATTATATTTGCATTGTCATATGATTTTTTTAATTCCTAAACTATGTACTTCAAATCAATATTTATGTTTGAACTATGTACTTATAAATTTAAACTAATTATTTGTATATGTTTATACCATGTATTTTGACTATTCATTTTGGTTCAAAAAAATGTAAATGGGCAAACATAGGTCGGACAAAAATGGGAGCTGGACAAATGGTACATCATTGTACATTTGTTGTTCAGAAAGAAATGGGCTGAAGTTGTAAGTCCTATTGTAAAAATACTCCACTATTCATAATTTTCACATATATAATCCTCGTGTTTTATTATACGGATTCTATATCAGACATATTTGTTATGAGAATATTGTGCCAAGTAATTCGACACATAGAAGTGCATTCAAAGAAGAATCCAAATTATTATTGAATAACTCAAAATCTTTTTTGATAAGTCATTTCATATTATTTCAAAACATCTTTATTTGTTTGTTTGTTGCCCATGAAAACCCTTTTGTTTTCAATCCTCACTGCCACTAGAAAATGATCGTGATTTTATTAAAGAATAAGATTGTACTATGGAAAATTAAGTATGTTTGTTCCAGGTATTTTTACGAATACACTTTTTCAACTTGGAGTACCATTTTTGGAACCGCCGTTCAAAAAAGAAAAACCTATTCTTTAGTTTCATGTGAAAGACATCTATTGCTGCAAATCAATCATTTTTTTATTTTTCTTAGCACTTGTACTTAGATACTAAAAGATTGAAATTCTAAATTATTTATTACTCCATTTTCTAATGCGGATAAGACAAAAAAATTAGGATTGTTTACGTATATATTTTAGACTTTGTTTTAATAATATAAAATATTGAACATAGAGGGAGGTGATATGAGGTATGCCATTGTGATGTCCTTAGACCACCTCTAGCAGAGTCGCCATAGGGTCCCAGCCATAATAACCGTCAATATGGCCTCAAGCGCATATATGAAATGCGTTCTATATGGGACATGGAGGCTGTGAGTATAGCGCTCTCAACAGTAGATGGACATCCGTACTAGTTGTAAATGGTGATGTGTCACTATTAAGGTCACATTACATGACAAACTAGGCGTTTTGTGAAGCCTATACGACACATATAGCCATATAGGTAACCATTTAAATAGGGTTGTTTGATTGTTGAATTGAGCTGGTTATGGAGTGTGAAAGTCATTTTTCTAGTTGAGTACATTCTAAATCTCTGCTATCTACCAGCTTTCTAGCTTAAATCATCAACTCATTATGAAATCTAAAAATAGGAATAAAGTCTTTAGGGGCATACTTAGTAGTATGGTTAGTGAAATGTTATCCGGGGTGTGTACAACGCTCTTATTATGAAAGTCGTGATACACCGACGCCACAAAATATTTTTTAAATAGGTCTAGTCGCCTCGTTGGAGCGTGACCTACATCCCATGAGAAGAATCACCAAGAAAGGTTTTTGGCGCATTGAACGTTTAGAACATTGCTGCTCCCGAAGTCCCAATTACCCTCGGCGGCCTGATCCTTACTAGATCCCTCAGACTCCAATTCCTACCCTGCAAACCTTGGTCCTATGGAGGGATGGTGGTTCTCCTCGTGAGTTTATGTAGGTGGGAGTGAATGAGTTACATGCCCATGGGGCTTATAACCTAGGTGCCCTTGAAAAATGGCCCAAGCTACCCTTAAAATGAGGAGGTTGGAGGGTAGGCGATCTTTGGTCCATGAGTCTATTGGCTCCTAGTTGGGCTAGGAGGGGGGTTGTGGCTCATGCAAGGGGGAATTCCCTACCATGAAGGTTTACTCTTTGGTTTTAGGGCATCTCCAACGCCGACCCTCAAACCGTCTTTATCCATCCGAACCCTGCAAGCCATCCAACGTCGACCCCATCGGTTCGCGGAGTAGTCTGGACCATAATTTTCCCGCAAAGTCGAATCAAACTAGGGAGAGGGGGGCTTTGCCGGTGTCCGAACACAAGCCACATAGGACTCCGACACCCTCGGCCTAACAAAAACATAGGCAGAGCCAGCGCTTTTGTAACCGCCCGCACTGTTTTCATGGCAAAATCCCACACTCTCTTATTCAATTATTCCATCTTGCCACTCTTCACCAAATTCCCGGCATGTTCCCCACTCTCTTCTTCCCTCCCGCCATTGAACCATGGACCCGAAGGAGACTGTGACTCTCCCAACTTAATCGTGCACTAATCATACACGCAAATGCGCACGATCAAGATCAGAGACTCACGGGAAGATATCACAACACAACTCAAGACACAAATTCAAACATAAAGCTTTATATTACAAGCCAGGGCCACGAAGGCTCGAATACATAAGTCAGTGAAAGCAACAATATCTGAGTATAGACATAATTAGACAAGTTTGTCTTAAGAAGGTTGAGCAAAAAATGACATCTATATTGAAAAGGCGTAGGTCTCTTGCTTGAGAGCCTCTGAACTACTCCTCGTCGTCGGTCTCCACGAAGTAGTAGGCTCCGTCGGTGTAGTAGTAGTCGTCGCCGGAATCAGCTGTCTCATGGGCTCCGTCATCTGATCGCAGCAATCGGATAGAGGGAAAAATGTAGCAAAGCGATCGTGAGTACTCATTCAAAGTACCTGCAAGACTTACAATAGATCTATACTAAGTATGCATAAGTATTAAGGGGAAGGGGATGTATCTGTGGACTATACTGCAGAATTGCCAAAATGGAGGAAAAGGCCTAGCCTATCAAAGACTAGCATCTTACAGCAACAGAAGAGAGTAGAGTAACATATCATATAGTAACAAGTATATAATAGCAATTCCAGAGATCCTTCCTCGTCTACCCCATGAGGAAGCGACACTGGAGCCATCATATCAGTTTAGTAACACAAGTATCCAGTAATCGTTGTAGTAGATCGGGATACAACTTTGAGCGTCTGTTACCATCACTACAAAAAAATACACTTCTGTGATGATACGTGTTTGTCACAGTAGGTCACGTTTTCTGTCATGCATATACATCCATGACAATTTTATAACAGAATCAAGATAGTCATACCTGTGCTGTCGTAGAAGTGTTCCATGACATTACCAAAATTATCATCACGGAAGTGTCCACTTCCATGACGATAAATCGCGCGTCACAGAAGTGCTTTCGTCAAGGGTGACCGACACATGGCATCCACCGTAACGGAACGCCGTTAAGCTATCGGGTCCGGTTTTGGATCTGATAACCCGTTAACAGCCCCGACCAATGGGGATTTTCCACGTGTAAAATCATCATTGGCTGGAGGAAACACGTGTCGGCTCACCGTTGGGACAGATGTCATCCACTCATTGGACCCAAAGCGCCTATGATAGGTCGACACGTGGCACGGCCCAACAGAGGCCCATTCCTGTGAAAAGGCCGGCCCGTTTGACTTGGTCAAAAGGTGGCGGCCTGGCCCACGGCAAGCCTGTTAACGGCCTGTTCGCATATAGCCCATTTACAGCCCACTAACCCAGGGCCCATTTACGGCCTATCCGAATCAGGCCCAGTAGCGTCATCTGGGCCGTCCAATATAATTCCAGCCCGTTTTAACTTCCGGCCCATGTATGGCCCATGACGTCTTTCGGCCCATATGAGGCCCTTAGTAACCCTCGTCCCATTAACGGCCCGTGGTAAAACTGGCCCGTAATGAACAGCGTATCACTTTATACCCATTAACGGCCCATTATTCCGTTGGGCCTTTTCCAGCCCATGTTATCTTTCGGCCTTCTCAGGGCCCATTTATTCTTGGGCTCATTTCCAGCATTCGTTTACTTTCGGCCCGTTACTGTCATTTTCTGCTTGTGGGCCAAATTTAGCCCGTGGTTACAGTCGGCCCGTTTGTGGCCCGTTAATACGTTGGGCCATTTTCATAGCGTCATCAAATACGGCCGATTAACGACGGCCCGTTATGGTCGGCCCATGAATGGACGATTTCAACTCTAGCCCATTTACGGCCATAATGTGGTCTGTTATTGGCCCATGTCTGGCCAACCGATCATACGACCCGTAGAAGGCCCATTGATGATACGACCCGTAGAAGGCCCATTGTGTCTATGGCCCGTAGAAGGCCCATTGTGTCTATGGCCCGTATAAGGCCCATTGTTTCTACACCCCATAGAAGGCCCATTGTTTCTACGGCCCTTAGAAGGCCCATTGTTTCTACGGCCCGTAGGAGGCCCATGTTAACTACAGTAAATATATAGCCCATGGTTAATGTGGCCTAGTTTTAAAAAATAGGTTATTGCGGCCACTAGCAAACCGCAGAAAAAGAACTACACTGACTACAAGAAAAAAATAAACAAGACAATAAGGAAATAAATAAGCGAGCAACTTACGCTAGGCTATCACGGCTATTACACATATTACATCCACTGGGCATCAAAGTTCGCCACCAGTGCAAATATAGGGAACAAAGCAGCATATAAACGCCGCAGCAAAACAAGTCCAGAGCTGAAACCACTTCAGAAGAGCTCAAGAAACAATATCCTGGGTACCCATAATGCTGGCAAGATGCTTAGCAAGCTTATTAACTTTCTTGTGTTTGGCGCTTAAAACCTCCAGCACTTGCTGTTGCACCAGAAAGTATGCATCTGAATTCTGCAGGGACTTCCTCAGTTCTTCGGCTTCCTGTCGCATAACATCTGATCGATGTCTTTCAACTTGAAGTTGAGACTCAAGAAGTTGAACTGATTCAGGCAACGAGTTCGAAGAGCTGGTGCCAGTAGTAGTAGCCAATAACTCGAACACTACATCAGACAGGACTTTGGGGTTGTCTCAGTGTCTTCAATATAGTTTTTATCAGCTTTCTTGGAGACCAACAGGGATGTCTCACTATCTTGAACCTTATCTGCATTACTTCCTTTACCATTGCATAATGGGGTACTCTTCTCCAATATTTTATCCGCGTTCTAAAAGAGAAACAAACAAACACATCACAAGTTTACAATGTAGTATATGAAACTCATTTTGGTAAACCAGTTCAGTAGTAAGGTGGACAGGATAACAGCATGAAACAAACATATATCTATGTAGTATGGTCACTGTATGGTCTATATCATTCTAGTTTATGTTGCCAAATCAAGATAGATACAGTTCGAATCATATCTATTTAAGACAAAGCAGCATAGACAGAATATAAGTGTGGGAAACTACACAGCAATAACAACACTTGTAATGTGCATGGCATGAGAACATAATTGTTTATTCAATTGAAACTGAAATCAACATAGAGCAAGTTACAACAGCAAACACGTTGAAACAGGTTTAAAACATACCTGTTGCGCCATTGGAGTTTCAATTGCATCCTTCAAATTTGAAATTAGTTGGTATGAGTAAATACAGTGATGCAAGAGCAAAGTAGTATGAACCATAGCTACGGAACCTGACCTGAGAACAACTCTTCTTCTGCTTTAAGCGTTGACTTGGGGTTCGGAGTGGTGGTCCTCGTGCTTTGGGCACTGCAGTTGCCTTACTAACTGCTCGTGTTTGGGTGCTTTGTGGTGGAGATGGTGTTGTGTCAACGGGAACTGGGTTACTATCTGCTGGGGTTGGGGTTAGAAGGGGTGTAGCTGGTTCTCTGTCCAACTGGGTAGGGGTACAATCTGCGTGAGTCTCGGTTATGTGTGGTGGGGCTGGTTCTTGGGCAAGTACAACCGTGGTTCTATCTCCATCGACAGGTAGCACGATCTTTTCTGAAGACCATGTTTTTACTCCCACAGATACTGCCATCACCCCCTCCAATTGAAATGGCTGATAAACAAGAAAAGTAATTGAATGTACAAACATTGTAAGATAGACAGGTGCAATGGATAGTAGGGAAGAAAACAGGGCATGAAATAATTGACATTTATGTTGTCTAACCAAACAGAATAGCAGGACATAATTTCACATATATGATGGCTAATTAAACAGGATAGCATGACACAATTTCACATGTATGATGGCTAACTAAACAGGATAGAATGACATACTTCAAAATATGATGACTATGTAAACAGGATGACATGATATAACTATACGATGTGTCTATTAAAGTGGTTGGCATGCCATAAATCACAAACATGCCGTCGATGGAAACATGATGGCATGATATAATTCACGGATAGAATGACATAACTCAAAATATGATGACTATGTGAACAGGATGAGATGATATAACTATATTATGTCTTTAGAAAATGGGTTGGCATGCCATAATTCAGTACATGCTGTCTATGTAAACATCATGGCATGATATAATTCAAATATATGATTTATATACTAAGGAAGTGAGCAGAGGGCAATCACATATATGATGTGTCAACTAAGGAGATGGCATTCAATATCGTGTATGTGATGTAAAAACTAAGCATTGCAATACAACATATGCATGATATGAGTAATATAACCCTGCCAAGTTTGAGCATACACCTCAGGGGGATAATAGGGCTGGTCATCTGCCTCTGAATCCTCCTCTGAAGAGCTATCTGTAACCAGCAAGATATCTGCTTCAGCAGGTAGCATTGTCTGCTCTGAAGTCCTTTGTTTCACTCCAGATTTCTCCATCACCAATTCAAATGGCTGATGCACAGGAAGAGCAGTTGAATATACAAACATTGTCGACAAAAGCAATGAGAAATACAAAAAAAGGACGGCATGATATAATTCACATATATGACGCTTGGCTAAACAGCATGCCATTGCATAATTCACATATATAATTCCTTGCAACAAGATAGCATTGCATAATTCACATATATAATGTCTTGCAACAAGATGGCATTGCATAATTCACATATATGGTAATTAGACACTAAACAGGTGGCATTCACACAAAGCATGTCTAAACTAAGCAAATGACATAGCAATGCAAGATACCATACATACGATATGAGCAACATAACCCTGCCAAGTTAGAGCATGCACCTCGGGGGGGGGGAATAGGACTAGTCATCTGTCTCTGAATCCTCCTCCGAGGAGCTATCTGTAACCAACAAGACATGCGCTTTGTCAGATAGCATTGTCTGCTCTGAAGACCTTGTTTCCACTCCAGATTTTCCATGACCGTGCCGAATGGCTGATGCACAGGAAGAGTAATTGAATGTACTAAAATTGTTGACAAATTTAACACGTAATAAAAAATGATGTCATGATATAATTCACATATAAGATGACTGGCTAACCAGGGTAGCATTGCAAAATTCACATATATGATGCCTGGCTAAACAAGATGGCATTGCATGATTCACATATACGATAAAGAAACTAAACAGATGGCATTGACACAAAGCATGTCTAAACTAAGCAGATGACATCTTTGATGTATACAGTAAGCAATGCAAGGCACCATATGCATGATATTACCAACATCAGCATGCCAAGTTAGAGCGAAGACCTCATGGGGTAAATAGGAGTGGTCTTCTGCTTCTGAATCCCCCTCAGAACAGTTATCTTCCTCTTGATTACATTCCGAAATGGGTGGAGGGGGGCTGCCTTTGCGCCCACCATGGAGCGACGTCTGCATGAAATTTTATTGCCACACAAGGCTCGTCTCTTTTGCTCTACATGTTCAGTTCCATTGTGTACAATAACTGACATGCATAGGAATAAAACATAGTGAGATTATGTAAGGAGTGCATGCAGAAATCCAGAGTGATGGTAGCAAACTGTGGATAGACCCAAAACCAATGATAGCAAGCAGATAATAGCTTTAGTTAAAAAATACAGATAATGGCTCCTTTAATGTTTGTTTGCCCCCAACATGAAACTCATAGTAGACACTCGAGATTAACCAGATAGTAGACAGATAGTACTGATTGCTGCCCCAATATGTACCTCACAACCATTTAAAAACTCAAGTTTCAGCATAAGTTTGGACCTGACTCGGAGTCTAATAGGTGAACACGACGATAAAGTAGCATGTCATCATATTAAGCGATGCATAACATAAGCAGACACGGAAGAGTGCGACCTCTCTTGCGGACCCGTGTAGTCCTCAAGGTCATCTGCTCAGTTGATGATGGTAATGCAGTTGTCGTGGCTGCCGGCGGCGGGGAAGAAGATCTGAGGTGGCGAAAGACAGTCTGGAGAGCGGATCCCTGCTGTGGTGAACCCTTCCGTCGTTGGAGCAGCTGAGCTGGGGTGGAACACATCACCGCAGGAGCAGGACAAACCACACAAGGTTTTCTTTGACACATATCTGTAACAGAAGTAATTGTGTAAGGGCTTGTTTGAATTGGAGGACTCTAACAATGCAGGGATAGGAAATAGACAGGAATAGGATAGGAATGCACGTGCAAAACAGAGAATTTAAAAACACAGGATTTCTGCCAATCTGGGTGTTTGGTTCAGAAGAATTGGAAGATCACAGGATGCAAAGAAGCATGGTGAGATTAAGTCAAACCACAAGAAGTGTACAACCTATTTGGCGAAGCCATGTCGATCTCGGCGTGATTGGGTTGGCCGGTGAGGATGCTCCGGCTGACTTGGCTATCGGAGGAGGGGAAGAAGATCTTAGGCGTCTGGAGATGGAGCCCGAGGTACTGCTCCGCTGTGATGGAGGGTTTCGTCGTTGGAGCAGCTCCGGTGAGTTGTACGACGCCGAGGCTGAAGCAGGACAAGAGAGACAACGTTAACCTGAGTGGAATTCTAATAGCATCTCCAATAGATGACGTAAAATACATAACCACAAAGTGCTAGATGTAAAATACATCAGCCACTCATCTCTGAACTTAACTGTTGAAACTGAATTTAACTGTCGAAACTGAACTTGACTCTCGAAACTGAATTTTGCTGTCGAAACTGAATTTTACTGTCGAAACTGAACGCACTAGAGGTGAGGCTACACGTCAGTCGACTGACTTTTTCATCTCTGTTAGTCGATTTTGCAGCCGTTGGATACGAAATGAAGGGCCTGCACTTCATCTTCAACCTCCAGCCCCCATGAGCCGCCAACCACCACCGGCCAAACAGCCGCCCGCAGCCGGCGGTGCGCCGCCCCGCCCGCTCTGAAAACTCTCCCCACCGTCGGTCCGCCGCCGCCCCGGCCATCCCTCTTGGCCCTCCCGTGCCGAGCTTTTTCTACGGCGATCCCGACGCCACCGCCCCCACCCTGAACCCTAAGATAGATAGTGGGGTACCTCTCCGGCGAGCCCCCCTCCCTGCCGTGCCTGTTTCTTCCTTAACTCCGGTGAGACCCCCCACCCCCTGAAAATCGACTGACCCAAAAGTCGATTCAGTTGACTGAAGTGTAGCTAAATCGGAGCAGCATCACAAGCAAGAGCAAGAGCGAGAGCAGCAGCGCGAGCAAGAGCAAGAGCAGACAAGGCAGGGGACCGAGAGCAAGAGCAGAGCAGCAGCGCGAGTGAGAGCTAAAGCAGCAGTAGCTCCTACTGATGTGGACGTCGCCACCGAGGGAGCGACGCCGCGGAGGAAGTGGCCGGCGACGCCGCAGTGGATGGAGCCGCGCCGTGTCGGCTCAGGACGAGCGCCGGCAGCACCGTGAGATCGAATCAAGAAGAAAATGCGGCGATTAGTGTACAACCTCTTTGGTGGCGCCTGTAACGCCCGGATAATTAGGCTACAGTAAAACTCTCCTGATGATGCCATGTCATCTCTGTTACTGTTGCTAATCAAGTGTTAGTTCAAAACATTTCAAATTTAAAAAAATGAATTAGTGACAAACACCCAAAGTTTTCAAAAGTTGAAACAAAAATGTTCGGGCAGTGCCAAAAATGGCATAGGTAATTATGGTGTAGAAGACACAATTTTATAAAATACTTAAATGCCCTAAATTAAATAAAACAGAAAAGGAAAAGAAAAGAAAATACAAAAGCAGAAGACAAAAGAGAAAAAAAGAGAAAAGGACCCCCTAGACCAGACGGCCCAGCTCGCAGCCAGGCCGGCCCACCTGGCCCATCTGGCCGGCCCAGCCGCCTCCCTTGGTCGCTCCCTCCCCTTCCCTGTTCCCCCGACCAGGGTCGGAACAGGGGCGCGTCCCTGCCGGACCCCCTCGCCGGCGTCGAGGAGAGGATAAGGCCGCCACGCCCCGCCTCCTCGATCCCGCCTCCCACTCGCCCCCGCTCTCCCTCTCGGCCTCTGCGCCTCCCCCCTCAGATCCACTTCCTTCTCCCCTTCGTTCCCCGCCGCGTCCGAACGCCGCCATGGACCCGCCGCCGTGAAACGCGCGGCCACAGCCATCGCCTCGCCTCGCCAGCGTGTCCGTCGTCTCCGCCGTCGTCTTCCTCGTCGACCGGTGGCCGCAGCTGGAGCTTGGAGGCGCTGCTGCAACGGTCCCCTTCTTCCGCATCTCCTGTCGCCGCCGCTCTTCACCAACTCCGGCGACGCCCCTCTGCTGCTACGAAACCTTTCACCGGCCTCCGTGTGTGCCGCTCGGTGAGCTCCTCGGCCTCCCGCCCTCTCAGTTAGCTTCCTATCGCACGGTAGCTAGTTTGCCACCGCGCCTGTTTTTGTCCGCCGCCGACGAGCTCGTGGCCGTCGCCACAGCCGTAGTCTTGCTCGCCTGAGCCCGTCACCGTGTTCCTGGAGCTTCCAGGAACCCAACGCGCGCGCACACATGCCTTCCCGTGCCCCCTAGCGCTGGATCCACTCACGCCCGACTACGACCATCCGCCGATGGGCTCGCCGCCGTCACTTCCGGCCATCTCCGGCCACGCCACCGCCACCAGTAGATGCGCCTCTTCACGCTCGTTCGAACGAGCCCATGCGCGCACGGATCCGTGCCCTGTGAGCATTTTCCGGCGAACTTCGGCGGGTCAGCGCCGTGCATTTGGTCGCCGGCGGCGAGAGCCGGCCGCGCTGACCTGGCGCCGCGGGTCCCACCGCCTGGGCCACTGACTGGTGGGCCCAGGGCCCCCTGTTGACCAGTTGACTGAGTCAACTGCTGACTGGGCCACCCCTGTCTCACTGACCTATAGGCCCCACCTCAATAAATGAAATAAATAAAAGAATAATTAGTTAATTAAATAGTTTAGCTAATTAAAACCCTAATCTCTCACTCACTACTGGGCCCCACTCGCTGATTTGGTTAGTTAGGTTAAAATAACTCTGTTAGTTAAGCTCTGTCACTGACATGTGGGTCCCACTAGACCCACCTGTCTGGTTTGACTAGTCAACCGCACTGTTGACTGCTGACATCACACATACGTCATGCTGATGTCATCCCATACTGTTCTGGATAATGTTGGATTTAAATAAATAATTAAAATCATAAAATGATTAAAACTTTAGAAAATCATATAAAATAACCCGTAACTCGGATGAAAATACTTTCTACATGAAAGTTGCTCAGAACGACGAGATGAATCCGGATACACAGCCCGTTCGTTCACCACACGTCCCTAGCATAGTGAACCTGCAACATTTCACCTCCGGTCCATATGTCCGAAAACGCGAAACATCGGGAATACTTTCCCGGATGTTTCCCCCCTTCGCCGGTATCACCTAGTACAGCGTTTGGGCACACCTAGCCTCACGCTTTGTCATGTCATGCATCGTTATGCTTCTGTTTGCATTGTATTCATTGTTTCTTCCCCCTCTTCTCTCCGGTAGACTACGAGACCGACGTCGCTGCTGGTGCCCCGACCGACTACGCTGTTGACGACCCCTCCTTCTTGCCAGAGCAATCAGGCAAGCCCCCCCCTTGATCACCAGATATCACCTATTCTTCTCTATACTGCTTGCATTAGAGTAGTGTAGCATGTTACTGCTTTCCGTTAATCCTATCCTGATGCATAGCTTGTCCTTGCTACTACTGTTGTTACCTTTACCTACAATCCTACATGCTTAGAATAGGATGCTAGTTTTCCATCAGTGGCCCTACATTCTTGTCCGTATGCTGTGCTATACTATCGGGTCGTGATCACTTGGGCGGTGATCACGGGTATATACTTATATACTCTATACATGATACCTGTGGTGACTAAAGTCGGGTCGGCTCGTAGGAGTACCTGCGAGTGGATCTTGTGGCAGAGCGATAGGGCAGGTTGAGACCACCTAGGAGAGAGGTGGGCCTGGCCCTGGACGATGTCCGCGGTTACTTCAAAATAACACGCTTAACGAGTTCTTGGTATTTGATCTGAGTCTGGCCATTTGGTCTATACACACTCACCAACTACGCGGGTACAGTTATGGGCACTCGACGTCGTGGTATCAGCCGAAGCCTTCATGACGTCAGCGACTGAGCGGCGCGCGCCGGATTGGACTGGAACGCCTGCTAGGCTAGGTCTGCTTCCGGCCGCGTTCGCAACGTGCAGGTGTGCAATGGGCGATGGGCCCAGACCCCTGCGCCATAGGATTTAGACCGGCGTGCTGACCTCTTTGTTGTGCCTAGGTGGGGCTGCGACGTGTTGATCTTCCGCGGCCGGGCATGACCCAGAAAAGTGTGTCCGGCCAAATGGGATCGAGCGTGTTGGGTTATGTGGTGCACCCCTGCAGGGAAGTTTATCTATTTGAATAGCCGTGTCCGTCGGTAAAAGGATGACCCGGAGTTGTACCTTGACCGTATGACAACTAGAACCGGATACTTAATAAAACACACCCTTCCAAGTGCCAGATATAACCCGGTGATCGCTCTCTAACAGGGCGACGAGGAGGGGATCGCCGGGTAGGTTTATGCTATCCGATGCTACTTGGTGAACTTACCATCTACTCTCTTCTACATGCTGCAAGATGGAGGTGGCCTGAAGCGTAGTCTTCGATAGGATTAGCTATCCCCCTCTTATTCTGGCATTCTGCAGTTCAGTCCACCGTTATGGCCCTTTACACATATACCCATGCATATGTAGTGTAGCTCCTTGCTTGCGAGTACTTTGGATGAGTACTCACGGTTGCTTTTCTCTCCCTTTTCCCCCTTTCCTTTCTCTCCGGTTGTCCCAACCAGATGCCGGAGCCCAGGAGCCAGACGCCACCGTCGACGACGACTCCTACTACACCGGAGGTGCCTACTACTACGTTCATGCCGCTGCCGACGACCAGGAGTAGTTTAGGAGGATCCCAGGCAGGAGGCCTGCGCCTCTTTCGATCTGTATCCCAGTTTGTGCTAGCCTTCTTAAGGCAGACTTGTTTAACTTATGTCTGTACTCAGATATTGTTGCTTCCGCTGACTCGTCTATGATCGAGCACTTGTATTCGAACCCTCGAGGCCCCTGGCTTGTAATATAAAGCTTGTTTTATTTTAATTTGTATCTAGAGTTGTGTTGTGATATCTTCCCGTGAGTCCTCGATCTTGATCGTACACATTTGCGTGTATGATTAGTGTACGATTGAATCGGGGGCGTCACAAGTTGGTATCAGAGCCGACTGCCTGTAGGTAGCCCCCTTTCCAACTCCTTGGCCGAAGTCGAGTCTAGACATTACAAAACTTTTACTAACATGGCTGTGTGTCTTACGGGCCCACGTCGCCATTGGGTGGTACTAGGATCTTTTACTCCTCGACCTTTACTCTGGGACTCTGAACTCTCTTCTACTCGGGTTAAACGAATTTACTAACTCTAACACTAGGATCCCGTGACCACATTCACCCCAAAGTTGGATAAGCCATAGTTATTTCTTAGAATAGTATTTTGAACAATTCCCACATTGTCATTTAACTCCTTTGAAACATCTTTGCTTTCAGATGGAACCCACGAGGCAGGTCGTGCGCCACACGACGGCCATTGGTGCCTCGGGATCACCTGCTTTGCTAGCTGAGATGATGACCTATCTGGGTTATCGCTGGCACCCTGAGTACACCGTCTACGAGGAGTACCAGGACTTTAACCAGGAGCAGTACCGTGCCATCGTCCACCTCTACTCTCGGGAGTATGACTCCACTACTGTGCTGCACACCGCTCATGGTGTTGGAGTGACCATCGATATGGCTTCCACGATGCTGCTTATGCTGCTCTGACACGTCTTCGTGGAGAGTATCGGGAGTTGGACACCTCCCCTTTCAGGCACATTGCTATCGCATCTGATGTTGGTGCGGAGGGATACTATACTGCTGCCTACTCCACTGTCACCCGAGAGCCCTTCTACCATCAGAACCTGGTTTTGCATGCTGATGGGCTGGATCGAGCTAACCGTGCTCTTGGCCACGAGTTGTACACCACCCGTCAGCACCTTTACCGTGCTCTGACGCTGTTGCACCCCTTTGTCCGATCTAGAGAGCTGCCCCGTTCTGCGATCTACCCAGCCAGGACTGTGATGCCCCAGGGTGTTGGCTGGCCAGATGTGGGAGGCTACTCTCCCGCACATGGTCCTCTTCTGCCACCTGAGCGTCAGGTTCTGCACCAGAGTATTCGCGGACCCCAGGATGCTGACGTGGAGTTCTCGATGCGACACTACCAGCTTTCAGGCTACACCTACCTCCACAGTACCTCTTGGGACTGATGTAGGCTTGCTTGTTAGTGTTAGATGCATTCGCCGCGAGCCTGTGTGCTGCCTATGGTGTTTTAGTCTATGTACTGAAGTCTGTGTACTGAACTCTATGCATGACCCCCTTTTGTAAGTTATGCCGACTACTATGTAGTAGCTATCGTGCTCCTTTCATTATGCATGTTTCATCATGAATGATTCTTGCCTTTGCAAATTTCTCAATGCTGAACTACCCCTGTTATATATTAGCAGGATGGTTAGACTAGGTGGTCGTGGTAGTGGTGGCAATGCCCCACCACCACCTGAGTACATGGCTGGTATGATCCAACAGTTCGAACTGAACCGCCAATTCATGTAAAATATGATGGCTCAGTTTCCTCGCCCCAATATGGACCAGCAACCAACCCCAGTAACTCTGCAGGATTTCATGCGCCTCAACCCAACTGTGTACCGCAGCTCAACTCAGCCTCTGGATGCTGATGACTGGCTCCGTGACATCACCTATGAGATGGAGTCTACCGATGTAGCCCCTGCCAGCTATGTCACCTTTGCTTCCTTCTTCCTGAAGGGACCCGCAGCTCAATGGTGGGACAGCCACAGGCGTACTCTGCCAGCTGGAACAATCATCACCTGGCCAGACTTCCAAGCTGCTTTCCGTGCCCGCTTCATTCCTCAGGGAGTCATGGACCGGAAGAAGCGTGAGTTCCGCAACCTCACCCAAGGCAACAAAACTGTTGAAGCTTATCAGCGGGAGTTTCTGGACTTGTCTCGCTATGCTGAAGAGGACATTGCAACTAATGCACGCAGACAGGAGAAGTTCCGTGATGGCCTTCAAGCTGACATCAAGCTCACACTTCTAGTGCATGACTTTACTGATTTCGCCACCTTGGTGAACAAGGCCATCAATGTCGAAACTGGTCTGCAGGAATACCAGAGCTCTCACAGGCGCAACCGTGACACGGGCCCATCTTCGGGCCCGCCCTCGCAGAAGCGTAAGATATGGATCCCGAACAACATGTACCGTCCAACTGCACCTGCCCCAAGGCAGACCTATGCTGCACCTCATCTGCCTACTCCTCCAACTAGGCAGCCAGGGCTTCCAGCTCCACCACCCCAAGCTCCTGTTCCCACTCCAAATAATGGTTTGTGCTTCAGGTGTGGTCAACCAGGGCACCGTGCTAGGGAATGCAACCAGAACCAGAATCAACTGGCCCTTCCAGCAACTGGCCATGGAAGCAACCAGCCCCGCAACAACACTGCCAAGTCTTATGGTCGTGTTCATGCCAACCACGTTGATCTCAACGAAGCTCAAGACCAGCCTGCTACCGTGATGGGTACTCTTCTCGTACATTCAGTACCAGCATCCGTTTTATTTGATACAGGAGCATCCCATTCATTCATATCAGCAGAATTTGCATTCATGCATGGCATTAAATACGAAGAGATGAACACTCCGCTAGTGGTACACACCCCTGCAGGCCAATGTCAAACCTCTATGGTTAGTCACGACGTTCCTGTTGAAATTGAAGGACTGGAATTTCTTGTCTCTCCCATCGTACTGAAGTCCTGTAGCATTGATCTCATTCTAGGAATGAATTGGTTAAAAGCGCATACTGCTTCTATCGTTTGCGCCACTAAGACCGTCCATCTACTACACCCTTCAGATGAAATAGTTACTTACCAAGCTCATCTGGTGCAAAATGCCAAGGCAAGGCTCTATGCATTGAATGCATTGAACGCTGCACCACTCGAGGGCATTGAAAACATTTCCATCGTGCGTGAATTCCTCGACGTCTTTCCTGAAGAACTTCCAGGGATTCCCCCTGCTAGAGCTGTTGAATTCATCATCGACTTGAAACCAGGCACCACTCCTATAGCCAAGCGACCCTACAAGATGCCGCCGCATGAACTCCTTGAGCTTAAGGAGGAAATCGACAAATCCCTTCGCAAAGGATTCATCCGCCCAAGTTGCTCTCCTTGGGGAGCACCTTCTCTCTTTGTCAAGAAGAAGGATGGGACAAACCGATTAGTTCAAGAATACCGTCCTGTAAACCAAGCTACCATTCAGAATAAATATCCTCTTCCTCGGATCAATGATCTGTATGATCAACTGGCGGGTTCATCAGTGTTCTCTAAGCTCGACTTGAGGTTGGGTTACCACCAGATCCGTGTTCGTGAAGAGGATATCCCAAAGACCGCCTTCGTGACTCGATATGGTTCATACGAGTACACTGTCATGTCTTTCGGTTTAACCAATGCTCCAGCCACCTTCTCTCGTCTGATGAACTATATATTCATGGATTACCTCGACAAGTTCGTCGTGGTTTATCTGGATGATATCCTGGTATTTTCCAAGAACGAAGAGGAACATGCTGAACATCTTCGTCTTGTGCTGGAAAAGCTACGAGAGCATCAACTATATGCCAAGTTCTCCAAATGTGAATTCTGGCTACCCGAAGTAACCTATCTGGGGCATGTCATCTCTAAGGATGGTATTGCCGTCAACCCTGAACGAGTCCAGGCTATTCTTGATTGGACTCCTCCGAAGAACGTTAAGCAAGTCAGAAGTTTTCTCGGTCTCGCCAGCTATTGCCGTCGATTCGTCGAGAACTTCTCCAAGATTGCCAGGCCTCTGACTAACCTGTTGCATAAGGGCGTCAAGTTCCAATGGACAGACAAATGTCAGGAAAGTTTCCAGGCACTCAAAGACAAGTTGACTTCTGCCCCAGTTCTAGCTCCACCTGATACTAAGAAGGACTTTTTCATTTACTGCGACGCTTCTCGTCAAGGATTAGGCTGTGTCCTAATGCAAGACTGCAAAGTGATTGCTTATGCCTCTCGGCAATTGCGCCCTCACGAAGAGAACTACCCAGTTCACGACCTCGAACTTGCTGCTGTCATTCATGCGCTGAAGCAGTGGCGACATTACCTTCTCGGTAATCGTTGCGAGATCTTCACTGACCACCAAAGTCTGAAGTATCTGTTTACTCAGCCAGACCTGAACCTCCGTCAGCAGAGATGGATGGAGATTGTTGCAGACTTTGACTTGGGTATTTCCTATATGCCAGGCAAGGCTAATGTAATGGCTGATGCCTTGAGCCGCAAGTCTTACTGCAACCACCTCCAGGTTCACAAAGTTCAGCCCTCGCTTGTTGAAGAATTCAGAAAGCTGAACCTCCATATTGTTCCTCCGGGTGCACTCGCTCCCCCTCCTAAGGAGTTTCGCAAGATGAACCTCCATGTTGTTTCCCAGGGTTCCCTCAATACCCTGGCTGTCGAACCAGATCTCTTGGACTCCATCAAGAGAATACAGGGATATGACTCTGAAGCCCACAAGATTAAGCGCTACCTCGTAGAAGGAAAGCCCTCATTCTTCACTATTGCTGATGATGGCACTTTGTACTTCAAGGGCCGCCTAGTGGTGCCATGTGTAGAGAAAAACCTGGATATGACTCAGGAAGTTATGAAAGAAGCTCATGATACGCCTCTATGTATCCATCCTGGTAGTACAAACATGTACCAAGACATCCGTCAGAGATTCTGGTGGTCTAATATGAAGCAAGACATTGCTCGTTATGTTGCTGAGTGTGACGTTTGCCATCGTATCAAAGCAGAACATCAAAGGCCTGCTGGAACTCTGCAACCTATCTCTATTCCTGAATGGAAATGGGACCATGTTGAGATGGACTTCGTCACTGGATTCCCCAAATCACAGAAAGGTAATGATGCTATTCTTGTCGTCATTGACCGGCTTTCCAAAGTTGCACATTTTCTGGCGGTCAAAGAAACGATCACTGCTAGTCAGCTGGCAACGCTCTATATGTCCAGGATTGTTTCACTCCACGGTATTCCGTTGGTTATCAGCTCAGACCGTGGCAGCTTATTCACTTCAAGATTCTGGGCAAGTTTCCAAGAAGCTATGGGAACTCATCTGTCATTCAGTACTGCGTTTCATCCTCAGTCGCAAGGGCAAGCTGAACGTGTCAACCAAGTTCTCGAAGATATGCTTCGAGCTTGTGTTATTTCCTTCGGCAAGAAATGGGAGGAATCTCTCCTGTATGCTGAGTTCTCTTATAATAATAGCTATCAAGCTAGTCTAAAGATGGCCCCCTTCGAAGTGTTATATGGGCAAAAGTGCCGAACCCCTCTGAACTGGTCAGAAACTGGGGAACGTCCACTCTTTGGTCCGGATATTATCCAACGTGCCGAAGAACAAGTCCGCATTATTCGTGAGAATCTCAAGACTACTCAGTCACGTCAGAAGAGTCAGTATGACCGTCATCTTAAAGTCATGGTCTATCAACCCGGCGAAAAGGCTTATCTTCGAGTTACACCAATGAAGGGTGCTCGCCGCTTCGGGATCAAGGGCAAGCTAGCTCCTCGCTATATTGGCCCATTCACTATTCTCGAAAGGCGTGGAAAAGTGGCATATCAACTTGAACTTCCGCCGAACCTTTCTCAGGTTCACGATGTGTTCCACGTGTCACAGCTCCGCCATTGCTTCAAGGACCCAATCCGAGCAGTGGATCATGAAGTGCTCAAATTGCAGCAGGACCTCTCCTATAAAGAGCATCCGGTCCGCATTCTCGACCAAGCTGAATGCCGCACACATCAGAAGGCGATCAAGTTCCTCAAAGTCCAGTGGTCGCACCATTCTGAAGATGAAGCCACTTGGGAACACGAGGATCGCCTGCGTGATGAATACCCCGCACTGTTTCCTTCTACCTCCTAAATCTCGGGACGAGATTTCTTGTAGTGGAGGAGATTTGTAACGCTCGGATAATTAGGCTACATTAAACTCTCCTGATGATGCCATGCCATCTCTGTTACTGTTGCTAATCAAGTGTTAGTTCAAAATATTTCAAATTCAAAAAAATGAATTAGTGACAAACACCCAAAGTTTTCAAAAGTTGAAACAAAAATGTTCGGGCAGTGCCAAAAATGGCATAGGTAATTATGGTGTAGAAGACAAAATTTTATAAAATACTTAAATGCCCTAAATTAAATAAAACAGAAAAGGAAAAGAAAAGAAAATACAAAAGGAGAAGACAAAAGAGAAAAAAAGAGAAAAGGACCCCCTCGACCAGACGGCCCAGCTCGCAGTCAGGCTGGCCCACCTGGCCCATCCGGCCGTCCCAGCCACCTCCCTCGGTCGCTCCGTCCCCTTCCCTGTTCCCCTGACCAGGGTCGGAACAGGGGCGCGTCCCCGCCGGACCCCCTCGCCGGCGTCGAGGAGAGGATAAGGCCACCACGCCCCGCCTCCTCGATCCCGCCTCCCACTCACCCCCACTCTCCCTCTCGGCCTCTGCGCCTCCCCCTCAGATCCACTTCCCTCTCCCCTTCGTTCCCCACCGTGTTCGAACGCCGCCATGGACCCGCCGCCGTGAAACGCGCGGCCACAGCCATCGCCTCGCCTCGCCAGCGTGTCCGTCGTCTCCGCCATCGTCTTCCTCGTCGACCGGTGGCCGCAGCTGGAGCTCAGAGGCGCTGCTGCAACGGTCCCCTTATTCCGCATCTCCTGTCGCCGCCGCTCTTCACCAACTCCGGCGACGCCCCTCTGCTGCTACTAAACCTTTCACCGGCCTCCGTGTGTGCCGCTCGGTGAGCTCCTCCGCCTCCCGCCCTCTCAGTTAGCTTCCTAGCGCACGGTAGCTAGTTTGCCACCGCGCCCGTTTCTGTCCGCCGCCGACGAGCTCGTGGCCGTCACCACAGCCATCGTCTTGCTCGCCTGAGCCCGTCACCGTGTTCTTGGAGCTTCCAGGAACCCAACGCGCGCGCGCACATGCCTTCCCGTGCCCCCTAGTGCTGGATCCACTCATGCCCGACTCCGACCATCCGCCGTGGGCTTGCCGCCGTCACTTCCGGCCATCTCCGGCCACGCCACCGCCACCACTAGATGCGCCTCTTCACGCTCGTTCGAACGAGCCCATGCGCGCACGGATCCGTGCCCTGTGCGCATTTTCCGGCGAACTCCGGCGGGTCAGCGCCGTGCATTTGGTCGCCGGCGGCGAGAGCCGGCCGCGCTGACCTGGTGCCGCGGGTCCCACCGCCTGGGCCACTGACAGGTGGGCCCAGGGCCCCCTGTTGACCAGTTGACTGAGTCAACTGCTGACTGGGCCGCCCTGTCTCACTGACCTATAGGTCCCACCTCAATAAATGAAATAAATAAAAGAATAATTAGTTAATTAAATAGTTTAGCTAATTAAAACCCTAATCTCTCACTCACTACTGGGCCCCACTCGCTGATTAGGTTAGTTAGGTTAAAATAACTCTGTTAGTTAAGCTCTGTCACTGACATGTGGGTCCCACTGGACCCACCTGTCTGGTTTGACTAGTCAGCCGCACTGTTGACTGCTGACATCACACATACGTCATGCTGACGTCATCCCATACTGTGCTAGATAATGTTGGATTTAAATAAATAATTAAAATCAGAAAATGATTAAAACTTTAGAAAATCATATAAAATAATCCGTAACTCGGATGAAAATACTTTCTACATGAAAGTTGCTCAGAACGACGAGACGAATCCGGATACGCAGACCGTTCGTTCACCACACGTCCCTAGCATAGTGAACCTGCAACATTTCACCTCCGGTCCATTTGTCCGAAAACGCGAAACATCGGGAATACTTTCCCGGATGTTTCCCCCCTTCGCCGGTATCACCTAGTACCGCGTTTGGGAACACCTAGCCTCACGCTTTGTCATGTCATGCATCGTTATGCATCTGTTTGCATTGTATTCATTGTTTCTTCCCCCTCTTCTCTCTGGTAGACTACGAGACCGATGCCGCTGCTGGTGCCCCAACCGACTACGCTATTGACGACCCCTCCTTACTAGAGCAATCAGGCAAGCACCCCCGCTTGATCACCAGATATCGCCTATTCTTCTCTATACTGCTTGCATTAGAGTAGTGTAGCATGTTACTGCTTTCCGTTAATCCTATCCTGATGCATAGCCTGTCCTTGCTACTACTGTTGTTACCTTTACCTGCAATCCTACATGCTTAGTATAGGATGCTAGTTTTCCATCAGTGGCCCTACATTCTTGTCCGTCTGCTGTGCTATACTATCGGGCCGTGATCACTTGGGCGGTGATCACGGGTATATACTTATATACTCTATACATGATACCTGTGGTGACTAAAGTCGGGTCGGCTCATAGGAGTACCCGCGAGTGGATCTTGTGGCGGAGCGACAGGGCAGGTTGAGACCACCTAGGCGAGAGGTGGGCCTGGCCCTGGACGGCGTCTGCGGTTACTTCAAAATAACACGCTTAACGAGTTCTTGGTATTTGATATGAGTCTGGCCATTTGGTCTATACGCACTAACCAACTACGTGGGAACAGTTATGGGCACTCGACGTCGTGGTATCAGCCGAAGCCTTCGTGACGTCAGCGACTGAGCGGCACGCGCCGGATTGGACTGGAATGCCTGCTAGGCTAGGTCTGCTTCCGGCCGCGTTCGCAACGTGCAGGTGTGCAATGGGCGATGGGCCCAGACCCCTGCGCCATAGGATTTAGACCGGCGTGCTGACCTCTCTGTTGTGCCTAGGTGGGGCTGCGACGTGTTGATCTTCCGCGGCCGGGCATGACCCAGAAAAGTGTGTCCGGCCAAATGGGATCGAGCGTGTTGGGTTATGTGGTGCACCCCTGCAGGGAAGTTTATCTATTCGAATAGCCGTGTCCCTCGGCAAAAGGACGACCCGGAGTTTTACCTTGACCTTATGACAACTAGAACTGGATACTTAATAAAACACAGCCTTCCAAGTGCCAGATATAATCCGGTGATCGCTCTCTAACAGGGCGACGAGGAGGGGATCGCCGGGTAGGTTTATGCTATCCGATGCTACTTGGTGAACTTACCATCTACTCTCTTCTACATGCTGCAAGATGGAGGTGGCCTGAAGTGTAGTCTTCGATAGGATTAGCTATCCCCCTCTTATTCTGGCATTCTGCAGTTTAGTCCACCGATATGGCCCTTTACACATGTACCCATGCATATGTAGTGTAGCTCCTTGCTTGCGAGTACTTTGGATGAGTACTCACGGTTGCTTTTCTCTCCCTTTTCCCCCTTTCCTTTCTCTCTGGTTGTCGCAACCAGATGCCGGAGCCCAGGAGCCAGACGCCACCGTCGACGACGACTCCTACTACACCGGAGGTGCCTACTACTACGTTCAAGCCGCTGACGATGACCAAGAGTAGTTTAGGAGGATCGCAGGCAGGAGGCCTGCGCCTCTTTCGATCTGTATCCTAGTTTGTGCTAGCCTTCTTAAGGCAGACTTATTTAACTTATGTCTATACTCAGATATTGTTGCTTCCGCTGACTCGTCTATGATCGAGCACTTGTATTCGAGCCCTCGTGGCCCCTGGCTTGTAATATAAAGCTTGTTTTATTTTAATTTGTATCTAGAGTTGTGTTGTGATATCTTCCCGTGAGTCCTCGATCTTGATCGTACACATTTGCGTGTATGATTAGTGTACGATTGAATCGGGGGCGTCACAGCGCCGATTAGGCCGCAGCTTCATCTGAGGAAACGGTGATGATGATGCTCTTCCGGTGGTGCAGGTGAAGACGGCGGTGTGGGAATGGAGGTGGCGTGAAAGACGAGGGGAACGTAGGGGAAGCTCCTTGGAGGTGGAGGATGGGGTGGCTGAACCGGCGGGACGACCAGATCGATGACGGATCCTCATCCGGTACGGTGGATGAGGGACGTCGAGGTGTTGCTGTGGACGACGTCGTCGGGGAAGAGGCTCCGGCTGGGTGGCGGACGGAGGAGGGTGTGGGGCTTCGCGGGTTTTCCCGGCCTCGGTGTACGAATGTGTGGGCGGATTGGATGGGAGTGGGGAACCATGGCTTAGGGACGCGCTTGTCCGAAATGTGGGGTAAGTTACGAAAGTACCCCCACCGATTTGAGGCGGTTCTTTCAGTTCAGGGGTATCACGAGCATTTCGCGTGTCAGGATTTCACAGGAGGTGGGAGTTTTCGCGCGCGTTGTAATTTTGGAATAGCAAGGCGCGGGTTGAGATGGAGGGAGTTGTCAGAGCACAACAAGACAAAGATTTATCTTTAATATTTCGGGGTAACAAGGCGCGGGTTGAAGAGGCGGGAGTTTCGCAGCATGATAGACAGAGACGCTAGCTTGAAAGTTTGGCATAACAAGGCGCGGCTTGAAATTTCGGGAGAACGAGCTTAACGTGTACAAGAAAAAAGACAATTTAGACTAGTACGATATACTACATACAATGTATTTAACACGCACAACACACACAGACACCATTTAGACTAGTAAGGTACACGTGCATTGCGCGCATGAGATTTGGCAACCAAATTATGAATAAATACCACATTATAGCATGTAAGCTTTGAGTCATATATACATGATGTAGATGTTCGTTTAATTCTTATAGTTCATTTCATTCAAAATCATCTAGTTTTTATAAGAAAGCTAATCTATTTTAAGATTCATGGAATTGTGCGTTGTAAGGCATAAAGTAAAACAAATCATGTAGAAAAACATTTGGGCAATTCTGATACGGAAGATTCTAGAACAAAGAAGAAGTGCTTGTGTTTTGAGGTTTGTGCATTATGCTTAAGTTCAACCATAGAGTCTTCTAGATTGTACATGTGGCAAAATCTGGTGGAATCTAGATGATATCCAATGACCAGTAGTGTTCAAATTTGCCAGCTCTGCACCATCGGATTGGCCTCATCCAACGACCATCTTTCAAAGTTTAAGTTATCCGCACACTATATAAAAAATATAAAATAATATATATATATATATATAGGGTATAGATATAGATATGTGATGCGAAGCCACCCATCATCTCCAATTAGAATAGTGTGTCCATGCACGGATGCAATGTGGCCAAACGATGTCTGTCATCGGTATCTCAAATTCAAACCAGTCTGACCTTGTTCAATGTGTATACATTACAACATGCTCGTTTCCAGACCACACCGCACAGAACTCCGTTGTATTCATGCATGCATGGGTTTCAAACATCATGATCTCTTATTCGAATATTTGAATTCAACTTTACATCGATTATGACCTCACCTAGTCTTTTACACCCACACATTGGTCTTCTCTTTATAATTGTACCACTAACTTTGTCTCATGCATGCATGCACACACACTACCAGTCGGCATTGTCCATCGCACACATGCAGTCTTTTTCTTCAGGTCGGTCTCCCATGAAGGCACACACACACACACACACCTCTCCATCATATCGGGCGTTCTTTATCTCTCACGTGCATGCGCAACGATCGATGTTCCTCTATGTGTGTGTGTATATAGCTAGGTCTTTCGTAGTTTTCCACATAAACCGATCAATCTATATATCTAGTGAGGTCTCACCCTCTTTCCCATGCCCACATCGATCAATCTATACCTCTCTATATAGGATTACATATATAGCTCTCATCATCCATGCCTTCCGCTTCATCTCTCAGACGCAAGCACCATGGCGAAGACAGGGGGCAGCAAAGGCCCTGCCCCCCCTAACATCACTATATATCGAGGCTAATACGAATGTGATCATTAGACAATTGCTGGTAAAAATGGTTTAAGTTGATGAATTGGCCCACCTCGTAAAGGATTAGCAATGCTTGGCCCCCTAGCTGATGGGACATTTTTCATGGCTCTGCCACTGCGCGCAACAGCGCACGTTCTCGCCCCCTCTCTCTAAATATCGATCTCGCGATTGTGCACTGCTTCATAGTCTCCCTCCACTCGGCCCCTCGCACCATCTTCTAGCCCCCCACCAGATTTTGCCACATGTAGAATCTAGCAGACTCCGTGGTTGAACTTAAGCATAATGCACAAATCTCAAAACAACAGTGGTTCTCCTTTGTTCTAGAATCTTCCGTATCATAACTGCCCAAACTTTTTTTCTAGTTCAATTGCCATTATTATTTTTACTTTATGCTTTACAACGCACAATTCCATGAATCATAAAATAGATTAAGGGCTTCTTTGATTCAAAGGATTCTCAAAGGAATTTTGGAGGATTCTAATCCTTAGGAATTTTTCCTATCTTGGTTGTTTGATTCGTAGGATTGTAAACCATAGGAATTTTTCCATATGATTCATTTGCACTAGATTTCATAGGAAACATCCCATCCACTCAAACCTCTTTGAAAGAATTCTGCGTTTTTTCTATGCACAATCAAACACTCGTACAATCCTGTAGGATTCAAGACGACATTCCACTCTAATCCCATGTTCTTCCTATTCTCGCGTTTTGGAAACCCTACGAATCAAAGAGGCCCTAGGTTTTTTTATAAAAACTAATTGATTTTGAATGAGATGAACTATAAGAATTAAACGACGGTCTACATCAGGCATATATGACTCAGAGCTTACATGCTATAGTGTGGTATTTATTCATAATTTTGTTGCAAAATCTGACACGTGCAATGCACGTGTACCTTACTAATACTTCGAGTATGTGCAAAACACAATGGCACGCTACACAGTGTCTCTCTTACAGTTCATGAAGCCACGTGGCACATGTGGAGGCGTTGTCGCGACATCCTTGTGTGGATTGATCACAGTGACGTGCTGCTGGTTCCAGAAGAATGTACTCGTCCTCCCTGAGCCACACTGGCGGTACATGCATGAAGCGAAGATGTGCACGAACGCCACACATGCACTCATTCCCTCGCACGCACACGCGGGTACACGGGCGGACGCAATTTTGTACCAAGATCCACCCCATGTGATAATTTGATGCGTGTAAGGTCCTTCACTTCATTGATGGTCAATTAATACAGCGTGATACGTCTCCAACATATCTATAATTTTTGATTGTTCCATGCTATATTATATTCTGTTTTGGATGTTTAATGGGCTTTATTATACACTTTTATATTATTTTTGGGACTAACCTACTAACCGGAGGCCCAGCCCAAATTGCTGTTTTTTGCCTATTTCAGTGTTTCGCAGAAAAAGAATATCAAACGGAGTCCAAACGGAATGAAACCTTCGGGAACGTGATTTTGGAACAAACGTGATCCAGAGGACTTGGAGTGGACGTCAAGCAACAGACGAGGCGGCCATGAGGTAGGGGGGCGCGCCTACCCCCCCCCCCCAGGCGCGCCCTCCGCCCTCGTGGGCCCCTCATGGCTCCACCGACCTACTTCTTCCTGCTATATATACCTACGTACCCGCAAACCATCAGAGGCATCCACGAAAACCTAATGCCACCGCCGCAACCTTCTGTACCCGTGAGATCCCATCTTGGGGCCTTTTCCGGCGTCCTGCCGGAGGGGGCATTGATCACGGAGGGATTCTACATCAACGCCATAGCCTCTCCGATGATGTGTGAGTAGTTTACCTCAGACCTTCGGGTCCATAGTTATTAGCTAGATGGCTTCTTCTCTCTCTTTGGATCTCAATACAAGGTTCTCCTCGATTCTCTTGGAGATCTATTTGATGTAACTCTTCTTTTGCAGTATGTTAGTCGAGACCGATGAATTATGGGTTTATGATGAAGATTATCTATGAACAATATTTGAATCTCCTCTGAATTCTTTTATGTATGATTGGTTATCTTTGCAAGTCTCTTCGAATTATCAGTTTGGTTTGGCCTACTAGATTGATCTTTCTTGCAATGGGAGAAGTGCTTAGCTTTGGGTTCAATCTTTGCGGTGTCCTTTCCCAGAGACAGCAGGGGCAGCAAGGCACGTATTGTATTGTTGCCATCGAGGATAAAAAGATGGGGTTTATATCATATTGCATGAGTTTATCCCTCTACATCATGTCATCTTGCTTAAAGCATTACTCTCTTCTTATGAACTTAATACTCTAGATGCATGCTGGATAGCGGTTGATGTGTGGAGTAATAGGAGTAGATGCAGAATCGTTTCGGTCTACTTGTCACGGACGTGATGCCTATATACATGATCATACCTAGATATTCTCATAACTATGCTCAATTCTATCAATTGCTCGACAGTAATTTGTTCACCCACCGTAATACTTATGCTATCTTTAGAGAAGCCACTAGTGAAACCTATGGCCCCCGCGTCTAATTTCCATCATATTAATCTTCCAATACTTAGCTATTTCTATTGCCGTTTATTTTACTTTGCATCTTTATTTATCTTTATCATAAAAATACCAAAAATATTATCTTATCATATCTATCAGATCTCACTCTCGTAAGTGACCGTGAAGGGATTGACAACCCCTTTATCGCGTTGGTTGCGAGGTTCTTATTTGTTTGTGTAGGTGCGTGGGACTCGAGCGTAGTCTCCCACTGGATTGATACCTTGGTTATCAAAAACTAAGGGAAATACTTACGCTACTTTACTGCATCACCCTTTCCTCTTCAAGGGAAAACCAACGCAGTGCTCAAGAGGTAGCACAGCGCATGCAAATTGAGTGGACGTGAGGGCGGAAGAAAGAAATTACTACTCCACTGCACGCATCCGAGTAGTTAAATCATGGGTTGCTAGTAGTACTTCCATTGGCCTCCTTCGTATTTTGTGCCAATTTTTGACAGTAACATAATATTTACGCATCTGAGCAGTGTAGTCTACTTCAAATTTATGTTCGACTAAACTCATCGGGAGCCGTTTCAGGCCTCGAAACCAAAACCCATCAATTTATCTTTACCTTGTTCCCATCACATTCGAAAGTACTAGTGCTACAATTAAGTGCAAGCCTGCTCACACCTACTAGTACGTACCAAACCTGAACGTGTTCCCACTATGCAGGTATTAGTACTAGTGCTAGTACTTAGGTTATAAAAAGGGGAACTACCTAACCGAAAATTACTCTACCTTTCCTCCTCATAAGTGCTTCTTCTTCGTCCGTCCTTGCCATGTCCGGTGCGCAGAGCTCTAGGTCGAGAACTACTCGTAACAAGGGAGTGGCAACCAAGGTTGTGGAAAAAAAAGAGAGGGCTTGCCACCACGTAGATACCTTGAAAGATCTCTTACGGGCTGGCGATGGCTCCCAGGAGCGCCCTAGCCGCGAAGGCGAACATGCCGAGCTGGCGGCGCTGGAGTCGTTATCCCTCGACGGCATGCCCGATCAGCTCAATAAGCACCTCAATAAGCAGAAGGAGTTCATCCACGGCTTGGTGGAGCTGCTGAAGGAGAGCCTCGACGACATGCCTGCTGAGCTCAATAAGCAGGGGGAGTTGACCGCTGGCTTGGTGATGCTGCTGAAGAAGAGCATTGCTTCGGAGAAGAAGGCGACCGGCGAAATCCTGCAACTTCAGGAGGACAAGGCGAAGCTTTGCCACGAGCTCGACCTATTGAAGGAGAATAACGCCGGCTGGAAGAAGCTGCATGAGAGTAGTAGTTCCTTGATGAAGATGTTGCAAGCCCTCGTCATGGAGCAGAAGGAGGAGTTGGCGAAGCTCCGCTTCGAGCACCCGGCTGCTGTCAAGGTACGTAATGTGGCCATGGAACAGAGATGAAGGCTCGCGTCGAGAAATCCCGCGTCATGGACAGAATGAAGAAGATGGTGGAGGAGACGCGCAAGGAGATGGAGGTCGTGGAGGCGATGAAGAAGCAGTTACGACTCCACGGCGAATTAGATCATTTGGGGTGATAATCTTCCTTCTTCTTTTGCTCCTGTGTTTCTTCTTTTGCTTCGGGTGTTTCACCGCACGTATCACGTTCTCTGCGAGGCATGAATAGAACAATGCTAACAATGAGATGACTAGCCAATTAGATCATTTTTTATCGCCATATGGCACTGGGCTGCCGTGTTTCATGCTCCTCCGTCGTAGTACTACTCCAATGGAAAACTTGAGTATACCGCACGGTTCTTTGCTCCTCCTCAGGTTGTCGGCACATTTATACGAGCAGTCAAATCACAAGGCCCCGCCTTCCAGCAGTAATGAGCCGTCAAATCACAAAGGCCCTCACCTCTCGTGAAAAGGACCAAGCTAGACTGCCCCGCCCTCTAGCCTTTTAAAAAATGTATACATTTGTACAGTAGTAGTATCGATGGATTGCGCCATGGAGCAAAACTAACAAGATGAAATTAAATAAAAAAGGTGGTACATATAGAGAGCGCTCGTCGCCAAATTATGCATATACTATATGACACTACCCACTATGAAGGTACTAGTAACATAGACTAGTAACTAGTCTATGTTACTCTCCACTATGACCAGCCAAAGTTGAGGCGTGGATACCAACGAGGGCCTGGTTGTGTCTATACTTGGACAACTCACCCGACTGCATGCGCACCAGGCAGACGAAGCTCGTGTCGTGTTGGTGCCGTGTGCGGCCCGCACATTAACCAAAACCTCGCGCCTCCATCTTAGCCTCCGCGTTTTAAACTTCTCAATCTCAAGGTCAAGGAGCAACTTGAAACCTATGATAGAGCCAATCGGATGGTTGAGAACACTACAATTCGTAGCTACAGATGCGTGTGTGAGAGAGGACGAGTGTGTGCGTGCACCTCTTCATAGAGTACAAGTGTATGTGGGTGGCATCGACCTAGGGAGCAGTGATGGTGCGTGCGAGAAGTCCCGAGAGATAGGTGTAATGCGTCTGAAAAAAGACTAGTCTATAGCTCGCCACGAGGCTATTCCTGTCGAACGCCAAGCGTAAGATATGTATCCGACGGTGCCAGTTTTTGCACGTACACAGCAGTAGAAAAAGAACTAGTACCATGGCATATGCTACACCACGGCCGAGAAAACGTGCCGACGTTACGCCATCCGGGAATAGTGCCGCACTTCGAAACTAGAACCATCAATAAATTTTGAGCGTGTCTCGTCACATTCCAAATTACTACTACTACCACGCTATATTTAATTGCAAACCTGTTGACACCGATCACAACCTAAAAGGTTTCCCACTTAGGAGCGTATTAGTAGTACTCGGTTATAAATATTACTATGCTAAGATGACTGCACATTCCTCCTAAACTCCTCATCCACAAAAAACAATCAAGTCAATCAAGCCATAGCCAGCGTGAGTTTTGGGTCGAGAGATTTTCACCAGGGAGAGGTGAGCATGGAAGAGGAAGCACGAGAGATGTCCCGCCTCGCCGCGAAAGCAGCCGGCATGTCCAGCCGCACAGCAGTAGCAGCACAGAGGTCCCGCCGTGCCGCCGAAGCAACACGGAGGTCCCGCCGCGCCGTCGATGTAGCAGACTGATCCGGCCACGCCGCGGAAGCAGCAGAGATGTCCCGCCGCGCCGCGGCGGCCTGGGAAAATTTCTCGCGGGCAGGCGAGGACTCTTACAGGCGCATGCATGCGATGATCCATAGCCAGATGGATCAGATATCCGGCTGGGAGAGGCTGCAGGATGAGGCTACCGGCGTCATCCGGCAACTAGGGGAGGGCAATGCAAAGCTCCGGGGCGAGCGCGACCTATTGAGGGCGAAGATCGCCGGAAGGGCGAAGCAGGAGGAGGAGACCGCTGCCTTGTTGCAGAGGACGGGCGTCATCATCAAGAAACTTATGGACGAGAATGTCATGCTCCGCATCGAGCGCAACAGGCTGGTGGAGGAATCCATGGATGCTGCCAAGCAGCGTATTAAGGACATGAAACTGATGAAAGAGATCATCGCCCACCGCGAGAACTAGTCTTCGCGACCTGCAGCGCATAAAGAAAGTAGAGATCAGCGAGCCATATCATTGTATGCGTCTTCCTTCTTCTTTTGCCCTTGTGTATTTCGGGCGTAGCCGCATGTGGCTTTTTTAATTATCTTCCTAATTATGTAAGACAATTATTATCCACTCTCGTCATCCTTATATATATTCACCAGTCTTGCTATAAGTCGCAGTAGATGCTATATAGGTCCGTCGGATCTTACATCAAGATCCGTGCAATTTTTTTTAGATTTTCTTTTTTCTCTCTTAAATCTCAGTCGAGTGAGACATTGCCACGCCTTTAAACAGAGGCTCGGGCGCCATTAATGGAGACCTTGGGAGAGAGCTGGACGGCAGATGGAGGTCAAAGGGCTCTCCTCCCGATAAGCACGCGCAGGGGTCTGATCGCACGCCTCCCGTACTCAAATAGCTACCCTGCACGGCGCCTCCTAGCTAATAAAAAAGGGGACGCGTGGCGACACGTAAATGGTAAATAGAACGCCCACGATTTCAATAATACTTGTGTTTCCGATTGTAACGTGACAGCACTTGTTCCAAAATTACTTTGTTGATTGTTAATGTGTGCGCCTTCGCAAATCGGACAGCAAAATTACCACAGCATGTTGGTGCCATGTCATGACACCAAGCCAAGTTTCATGATTTTCATGCGTGTTTAGGATTTACAGGAATTAAAAAACCAAGTTTCTCAATGTTTCCAGCCGAGCCATGACGCCCAGATGTTTGAATTTCATTCCCATTTCTGGCATGGGACCTAGAAATTTACCCGAGGACACACATGTGATTTTTCAACCAGCTTTGGTGCGCTGGAGCATGTGCTTGTATTTAAAATTTGAATTATGCACACAAAGGTGACGCGTTCCCTCTCAGAACCACGAGCCTTCTTGAGAGAAGCTCCGGTTTGCAAGAAACTTATACCAAAACTTGTTCCTATTCTGCATTTTTTTTACCACAGCATGGTAGTACCATGACATGACACCATGCCAAGTTTCATGATTTTCAGGCGTGTTTTGGATTTACAAGAATTTTAAAACGAAGCTTCTCAATGTTCTCGGCCGAACCACGATGCCCAGATGTTTGAATTTCATTCCCATTTCTTGCATGGGACCTAGAAATTCACCCGAGGACACACATGTGATTTTTCAATCAACTTTGGTGCACGGGAGCATGTGCTTGTAGTTAAAATTTGAATTATGCACATTAAATTACCAGAAACTCAATTAATGTATAAAAAAGGCCAAATGAATCCGGAATAATTCCAAAATTTAACAGGGCACTCATATAGTTCTATGTTGCCTTTGTAAAGAAAATCTGGGGGAGGCAGCGTATATTGTTTCGCACACAAAGGTATAAAGAAATAAAGAAATTAGCATACCTATTTAATTCTTGGGTTCTTATTATTTATGCCACTAGTTGTGTATCACTACTCAGTTTTGCCATTAGAAGTTACAACTACTCAAAAAATGCCATCGCGTGAGATGCCTGCTCAAAAATGCAATTAGATATCTAAAAAATGCCATCGTTAAGTTAGATGTTTGCTCAAAAATGCCATTAGACATTGTTATTTTCACGTCAAACCCGTTGACCATGTTACTTGACAAAAATAAGTCAAATCTCACAATGATAAGTTAATGGTGTCCAGCACAACACACCCCTCAAATAAAACTAAGCACCCTGGAATTCTTTGACAAAACTAAGCACCCTGAAATTCTTTGACAACTAAACTGCTGGCTATATGATGTTGGCCATATATATTGTACGTATATAATGTGAAGAAACGAGTGGTAGTACTATACCAACTAAAATATGAAATGTACGAAATATAACGAGAAGAAACATAACATAGTTCTGCTGGGGGCTCAGTACAACACACCCCTCAAATAAAACTAAGCACACCAGAAATTAAAATAAGCAACTAATCCGGTAGACACTGTATTAGAACCACCATGAGCAACGACACTGCCACCTTACTCGGAGTCCTCGTCCACGTTCTCGACTTCGTCCTTGTCCCTCTTCCTCTTGGGCGATACTTCTTTGCTTGAACCGCACACTTGGCTCTTGCTCTTCATCCAACCCTTGTAGATAGTGAAACAAAGGTAGCCATCCATTGCAGCGTAGTGGATGTGGTCTATATCTTGTACAGTCCACTGCCATGCACGATGAAACATGTGCGGAGGTTTCTTCAGTTCACCGTACGAAGGATGAACCATGGCTCCTGCCAGGGTCAACATTGAAGGCTGATCAAGGGAGGGCACCAGCCCTTCCTTCTGGAGGTCGAAGGGGTCGCCTACAACGAGGCCTATCCGACCCAGGATTTCCTTGCCGTTCCTAAAGTCTACAGTAACGAATTTGACTCGGCCGCCCTTGAGGAACTTCTTAAATTCCTCGCACTCAACGTCGGCATGGCATATGTGGTAGACCAAGCATAAGTCATGCACGCAAACCTGGATCACGGCGGGCTTCTTCTTCTCTGCCTCCTTTAGTTTCTTCTCGCTTCCCAGGACTGTGGTGTACTCGACATCTAGCCCAGCGACCCACTCATCATTTGAGTTTTCGAACATGCGTTTGAAGCGATCAAGGCATTCTTTCAGCGTTGCGGAAGAACGGGTGTAGATGACGGCGAACTCATCGCCAGTGATGGTTCTAACCTTGTACTCACCACCGATCATGGAGATTTGGGACGCCATGCATTTGGGAGGAGGGTTAGGATTAGTGGAACTGCCGTAATGTGAAAGGACGGGACGACTAGGAGCGGTTTATCGATTGTAAAAATGTCGAGTGGGGGAGGGGGCGCGTGCGAATGGCAGGGTAGTGGCTTGCCTGGTGGATATATGGATTCATGCACATTACTATGGGGGCCCAATTAGATGTCATGTCTACTCGACGCCCAATTAAATGGCTTTCGATGTCATGTCAAGCGTCGGGAAAATTACAGGTGATATGAAGCTTTCCATTCTCCCATGATACGGGCTTCTGAGAGCCCTTGGATCTGAGATCGAACGGTTGCATGGCGTGATTCTAGACCTGTGGGTGAATATCCTATCCTGGAGGGTTATTCTGCAAATTTTCAGCAACTTAGCATGCGACCGTTCGATCTCAGATCCAAGGGCCGCCAGCAGCCCGTATCATGGTCGTGCCTACCACGACCGTCGTCTCGCTCGCACGGTCGCGCCCTTGGAGATTTAACACGGCGCGTTAGGCTATCTGATGTTGGCATGTCATACATAGTCATCACTTAGTCACTCACACAACAAGGTTAGCTATAAGGTTGGCTATAAGAGTATTTTTTGTTTACTTCTCTCTATGTCTTTCTTCGTACTATTTATTGCATTTGCCAAGGAGTGACCTCTTCCAATGAAATGGTGCTTAGATGAGGTGTTATGGGCATTAAATGGCTTAGCAACTCAAGTCCCCAATGCATAGGTGCTTAGTTTTTTGTTGCTAAGTTTGCTTCATCTAGGTACACGCGCTTATCACCGTTTCTTCTTAATTAACTTGCCACATCAGACTTTATGCCTATGTGGAAGGCTTAGCACCTGTAGGATCAAGTACAGTAGTGGGCTATAAGCCCGCTTTACGTGGCATTTTTGCATATGTGTGGGAAAGAGGCAAGGAAAAAGTGGAGGAGTGGGCTCTCAAGCAAGAGCCAGCCTCTACATGGTGGAGCATCAGGAGAGGCACCTGTATGGAAGTGGTCAGGAATCGGGAGACTCACGCCAGTCGTAGCGCCACAGTTAAAATGATAATGGCAAGTCAAATCACTGGGGCCCACCTGTCCAGCAGTAACTCACTGTCAAATCACACAGCCCTACATTTGCAGCAACCTACTCCCTCATCTTCTCGCGCCTCTGTCGAACCGACTAGGCGGAACTACCCCGCCTACCACGCGGGAAAAGCCCCGCCCTCGACTTTTAAATAGTAATAATTTTGTATCCATGGATTGCGCCATGGAGCAAAGCCTCAAGAAAACGGCGGTACACATGTACGGAGTATACAGCACGCCCGTCGCGTTCGCGTTGCACCCCAGACGGTCGGTCGGTCTGGCACGCCGCTCTCTGAATGGAACACGCGTCATATTGCGTTTGCACACACATGTGGGACCGCAATTGAGAACCGACTATAGGCACACTCCCCGGCCCCGCAAGTCGGGTGAGTTAATAGAAGAGAGAGACGAGCGATAGTACTACTAGAGAAGTTTTGTAGGAGTACATACGTTGGTACCTCGACGATCCCTGCAAGACACGGAAGATCAGTTCATCCATGCATGTGACCAAACTCCAGCAGACACACCTGGATTGGCTATCGTCTACATATCGTGCAGGTTGTGTTTTACAGGGCTGTAGTTCTGGTGAGAAATCTAAAAAAAGGTTTCTTGTCATCTCGCAAAATTAGGTGTCATCTGCTTCGGATCACTGCGAGGGTTAAACAGCGACAACTGAGTTGGGCTAGTCATTGGGGGCACATGCACGAAGACTACTCGGCTGCCATCTAGGTCAAGCCAGCTATGTTAATTAGGACATCTATCGACAGACCCCTTTTCTACGAGTTTATCTTTAATTTGAGCATTGATCCTCGTCTAGTTTGTCCGCCGGGATGCATCTTGTCTCCTTTGGGTAGTGAGGTTATGATTTCTTGTCATGTGGCATTTTTTCGTGTTATATGTTATAATCCATTGCTTCAGATCAAAATGACGACAACTGCGCCTCCGGGGCACGTGCATGAAGACTTCTCGACAGTCATTGCCGAGGTCAAGCCAGCTCCGGTCGGTAGACAAAAGAAAACTAGTACTCCACTATATAGGCAGGAGCCTCTGCGCTGGCTTGCTAGTGTTGCTCGCTTCACACTGTCTCGTCCTTTCCAGATGCAAACACGACAGCGGTGGCCACACACTCTCTCTCTCTACTCACCGCTGGTCACAGATCCAGCCGGATCCTCAGGTATAACTTCCTTCGAAACCGGCCTTGCTCTACTTCCCGAGCTCCTGACGTCGCTGCATTTGTATCTTTTACTATTTCTCAGGCCTCCTCATAGATAGGATCGATCGGCTGTTCGAAAACCACCTAATTTTTTACTGTTAAGAGGTAAAACTAGTTCATGCACTCGAATCTAGTAGTACTTGGTTCAAACAAGGAAGAAAGGGGGTGGGGGTGGGGGAAGATTTGTTACCTGAATCTAGGACTTGGTCGAAAGAGGAAATAATGGGGGCAAAAAGTTCAGAGACTGGCTATCCAACTGGTCTCAAGGTCTAATAGGGAAATAAAGGGAACACAGTCACTACAAAAAATACACTTCCGTGATGATACGTGTTTGTCACAGTAGGTCACGTTTTTTGTCATGCATGTACATCCATGACGATTTTATGACAGAATCAAGATAGTCATACCTGTGCTGTCGTAGAAGTGTTCCATGACATTACCAAAATTATCATCACGGAAGTGTCCACTTCCATGACGATAAATCGCGCATCACAGAAGTGCTTTCGTCAAGGGTGACCGACACGTGGCATCCACCGTAACGGAACGCCGTTAAGCTATCGGGTCGGGTTTTGGATCCGATAACCCGTTAACAGCCCCGACCAATGGGAAATTTCCATGTGTAAAATTCTTATTGGCCGGACGAAACACGTGTCAGCTCATCAGTGGGTCAGATAGGCGCCTATGATATGTCGACACGTGCCACGACCTACCACTGGCCCATTAGCTTACAAAGCCGGCCCGTTTGACTTGGTCAAAAGTTAACGGGCTGGCCCATGAAAAGCCTGTTAACGGTCTCTTCGCAAATAGCCCATTTTACGGCCCGTTAACTCACGGCCCGTTAGGCCCTAAAGGAAATCAGCCCAACAATGTCATGTGGGCCGTCGAATATAACACCAGCCCATTTCACTTTCGGCCCATGTATGGCCCATGATTTCTTTCGGCCCATATGAGGCCTTCGTATCTTTCAGCCTTTTACAGGCCCACGGTGACTCTAGCCCATAATGAACAGTAACTTTCTTTATACCCGTTAACGGCCCGTGATTTACATGGGCCGTTTCCAGCCCGTGTTAGCTTTCGACCTATTGACGACCCATACGTTCTTGGGCTCCTTTTCGGCCCTCAATTACTTTCGGCCCTTTACTGGCCTGTTCCCCTAATGGGCCAAATTCGGCCCATGGCAAGAGTCGGCCCATTACTGGCATGTTCCCCTAATGGGCCAAATTCAGCCCATGGTAAGAGTCGGCCCGTTACTGGCCTGTTACCCTAATGGGCCAAATTCGGCCCATGGCAAGAGTCGGCCCGTTTCTGGCCTGTTAACCCGTTGCGCCGTTTCCAGCCCGTCCTATATTCTGGCCCATTAACGACCCGTTATGCCTGTGACAGAATTAAGCCTTTGCTGTCCTACGACCTGTTACCGTGCTGGGCCGATGCCAATTACGCCCGATTACGACCCTTGTAGACCCATTTATCCGATGGCCCGAGGCCCACCGATTACATGCCCATTTATCGACGGCCCGTAGGAGACCCATGGATCCTACGGCCCGTATATGGCCCATGGTAGTTGCGGCCACTAGCAAACCAGGGAAAAAGAAGACTAGGAAATAAATAAGGCTGAAACTAACGCTAGGCTATTAAGGCGATTGCACAGATTACATCCACTCGGCATCAAAGATCGCCACCGGTGCAAATATAGGGAACACCCTACACTATACAAAAATGGCTTGCTGTTTTCTTCAGCCGGTGGCTGCATGTTAAGAATAAATTTTGTATCGCACCAAAACAAATTACAACTATATAACAAAAGGAAGGTTGGCATAAAACTTAACAGTCTAGCAGATAAATGCACCACCAGAAGTTCAGAAGCTCAGTTCATTTGACCTGACTGTTACGTTTTCATGCTGTATTGTCCGATGGAGCACCATAACCCTCGCCTTCATTTCCCCTAGGCTCCTGAACAACATAGCAAATGTCTGATAGTCTGGTTACAAAACCATGCATATCTTGACGACATTGAGCAATGTTTCTCCTTGTTTCACAAAGGGTCTCTGTTAGGGAATGGACTTGTGTCTGGAGCGCAGATACAACATTGCTTTGAGCTTGCATATCTTGATCATGAGGCAGTTTGGACGATATTGCCTTAACAACCAACCCAGTATTACGCAGGAATGTGCTTTTGGCACCGTTAGTGGACAGGTACTGACCCACTGCAGCAAGAGCTGACATTGCGGTTATAGTTGCCTCGCCACCTTCAGAAGGTGGCGGTTCCACCATTTTTTCCATGGCTTGCTGAAAAGTTGAGGTTTTACATTAGTAGTACCAGAACAGAAGATATTAAGGAGGCAACAAAACCAAACAAAATAGCTTTGGTCTATATACAGAACTTATTCTGGTGAACCCATGTAAAATATTAGTTGTATTTTATTGCAAAGTACATAATAAAACCAGGTTCCAAACATATGACCATGTACCATCGCTAATGTATTGTCTATTTCTTCACATTGTATTGAGGGCTAAGGATAAAGAGACGAAGTTTATAATACGGTAAGCATAGTATGACATCATTCATATCACAAAACAACCGAGAACAGACAAACAGGCAATTGTAACGTTGTGTGGGCAAGTCCAGCACGGAACTAGATTACGGGTCAAGATCAAAGGAACATCACTCCTCGCTTTTAAACCTTGTAAGGTGCAATGATACGCTAAGACAATTGTGTATAAAATTGAAAAGAGTAATAGACATTGGCTGCAAACCATGCAGTTCAAGGCAAAAGTCAGAGTAAGTAGTAGTTAAAAGGCATGAGGATTAAGGACTTACAACAGCGGCTTTGACTGGTGTAGTCATGCCCTTCTTGCTAGTGTGACAGTCCTTGAAGATTTCCACAGCATTTGGTTCAGGTACTTTTTGGTCCTTGCGGGCTTTCCTCTGCATTTCGAACAAGTCAATATAGATCTGATAATATGGTACAGCGAAAAGAGTGAAACAACAGCTAATTACAAGAGCCTCGCAGTGTGCAATATAGCTATGAGATCCTGTCGTCTGTTGGAATTTCACTTTCATACGGTTGGCCTGGTTCTTTGAACGGTTCACCTACAAGAAGATAGATTTGTGTGGCACATGCGTAAATAGGACTTCAACATGTGATCTGATCACAGATATATAATGTACCTGATACTTCGGATCAGACCAGTGTTTAACAAGGCCCCTCCAGTCTTCATCCGATATATTTTCCACTGGAGATGTTTGGGAAAGTTCACTGTTAGCCTTGCCTTCAAAGTGAGTTTTCCTCAAGTTATACCGATACTGTCGCAGAGCAGACTTGAAAACATGGGTGCAAGCTTGTCTGGTTGCATCATCTTGGCTATCCAGCTTGAACCTCATCTGTTGAAAATTATGGGAGTCTCATTATCAGCAACCTAGAAAGTATGGGACAGAGCAAGACGATATTACTAGTTTCCATACATAACCATACTTACAGATAAATGGTCGAGGAAGGTGTTGAACTGGGTTTCGTCTTTGTCATTCCTGTACTGAATCCATGTTGGGAGGATACGTACATGACACCTAACGGCAACCGCTGCCTCTGATACTAACTTGGCTGACTCTGTAGCATCACGTGGCCTTTTTAAACCTGCCTCAAAACGGATCTCCATTCTTCCTCCTCTAGATTTAGTTAACCTATCGAGCATTATCCCTGATGTTTGTTTCCTCTTGCGCCTAGGTGCTAGTCCAACAACGAACATAGGAAGTGTTAGTGTACATCAAACTGTGAGACTACATATAAAGAAGCATGCAACTGTAACTTGACTCCAGCAACTACCTTCTTGCTGTTGAAGCTCACAAGGTTCATCTGATATTGCCAACTCGTCTTGTGTCAAGAGTGCTTGGGAAGTAGTGTCAGGTGGCAAGGGAGCTTGGGAACGTGCTGCTAGCTCAGTTGACGCACGAGTAAGTCGTGCAGCTGGTAGTACTGTGGTAGGTGTTGCAAGAACTAGGGCTGTCTCTGCTTGTTTGGTGGCAGCTATTTGTTTCTGTTTGGCTTTTTTTGCAACTCGTGTAGCATGGGATGCCATGTTTGTAGAATTTTCCGCTGGACTTTGACCTTCTATTGCACCATCAGTACCAGCAGAATCTGCAGGATTCATCCGCTTCTCATTCCCTGCCATTCTGTGTTTCTTCCTCTTTCTCTGTGCCATGTTAAGTCAAGCCGACAAGAAAAACGAATAACAATTTAGTTCTTCAGAACAAATTGATGCGTGATGCAGACGAACTGAACTTTGATGTTAGACAACCACATGATAGGAGGATGTAATATGTATGAAAAACAGGACGGAAGAGATAACCAGAACTATGATGTGTAAACTAAGAAGAAGACATTTCACCAAATTAGAAGCAATGCAATGGAAGGTAGACACCATATGAAAGATGCTACAAATATCGCTCTGCCAAGTTAACAGTGTCTCATCATAAATGGCGTTTAAACAAATGTGAAGCAGTACAAGAAATAAATCATATGCAAGATGCAAACAACATCACACTACCATGTTAGAGGTCTCTCGTCATTAGTGCCATTGCATATTCACAGCTTATGATGTGTAAACTAAGGAGAAGGCATTTCAACAAATTAGAAGCAATGAAAGCTAGACACCATATGAAAGATGCAACGAATATCACTCTACCAAGTTAAAACTGTCTCGTCATAAGTGCCATTTCAACAAATTAGTAGTACAAGCTAGAAAAGAATGTGAGATGTAACCTATATCACACTCCGAAGTCAAACGTGTCTTATGATAAGTGATTGTTGCAGGTTACACAACAGTAGTAATTTGATGTAAGAACATGGTGTGATAGACAGATATTGTATGTTCTAGAAACAGGAACACGTGTCTTATTCAAGTATAATGTGTAAAGTAAGCAGATGGAATTCAACAAAATTAGAAGCAATACAAGCTAGACATCACACATAACATGCAACCACATATAACAGTGCCAAGTTAGAGGGAGCACCGGTGATGCTGCACTAGGGGAGACGTGCTCATCATAAACACAACTTTGTTGAGTGTCTATGCATGTGTTGTCTTGGAAATCATCTTGGGGGTGTGGAGGAGTAGAAACTGTAGAGGCCCTCCGTTCGGAAGGAGCACCTTTATCCGCTGCCTTGCTAACTTCCTTCCGCTTTATTGATTTTGAATTGTCAAGTAAAACCGACAAGAAAAAGCAATAAAATTCTCTCTTCAGAACTCATTCATGCATGATACTGACAATCACTACTTTGATGTAAGGCAAACACATGATACCAGGATGGAATATGTACGAAAAACAGGACGGCATGGCATGTTCACAACTGTTTGTGTAAACTAAGCAGAAACCATTCCAGCAAATAAGAAGCAATGCAAGCTAGACACCACATGAAAGATGCAACCAATATGACTCTGCCAAGTTAAAAGCGTCCCATCATAAATGGAATTTCAACAAATTAGAAGCAGCGCATGCTATAAATCATATGAAAGATGCAACTAATATCGCACTGCATATACTAAAGGTGTCTCGTCATGTTGATTGATGCGGGATACAAAAAAACAATAGTTTTATGTAAGGACATGCTTAATAGACAGATGTACTATGTACTAAATACAGGAAGGCATGTCACATTAACAGGTATAATGTATAAGCTAAGCAGACTAGCACATGCAGTTTAACCAGATTGGAAGAATTACAATCTAGACACCATATGCAACATGCAACCACATATCACGCTGCCAAGTTAGAGCAAGCACCTGCGATGCTAGTGTAGGGGAAATGCTGTAATCAACTACAGAGCTACGTTCACTATCTTCATCTAGCATTTCTGTTTCTTGAGAATCATGTCGGGAGGCTGACGCTGCATTCTTTAAATGAGGAGTAGTCCCCTTGCCTGCCTGCCTCGTCATAAGTGATTGATGAGGGATACACAAGAACATTAGTTTGATGTAAGAACATGGTTAATACACAGATGTACTAGTATGTACCAAAAACAGAAAGGCATGTCATATTCAAAGGTATAATGTGTAAGCTAAGCAGATGCAATTTAACCAAATTGGAAGCAATACAAGCTAGACATCCGGCTGGAGTGGTGAGCATGATCATCTAGGACCTGAGAGCCTGGTGGGAGGCGGGCTGCTTCGCCACCATCGCAGCTTTTTAGTTGGCTTCCAGGTGATGCCTATCTTTGCTGGGCTTGTCACTGGCTCGGCCAGTGCCCTGACTAGCTATTTGTCTTCTGGTGCTCACGGGATGGTGGTTCATGTAAAAAAATATCTTTCCTTATCTTACCGACTTCGGCCTTTCGAATACAAGCTAGACACCATATGGAACATGCAACCACATATGACACCGCGAAGTTAAAGCAAGCACCTGGGATGGTGGTTCATTGCGAGCGAGGTCATCAACTCCAGAGCTACGTTTACCGTCTCCATCTGCTGACACTGCACCCTTTATAGCGCTGTAACGTGTCTTGCCTACCCGCACACGAAGCTGGAGCGACTTCTCTCTTTTCTTTTTGGCTTCTCTCATGGCAGCAGAGTCTGAAATACCCTTGCATAAAAACACAATAGTGAGAGTAAGGGTGAAGTGTGTGCAGAACTAGTGCACTGTAAAAGTAGCAGATAGCAGGTGGCTGAAAAATAAATGACAGGAGACATATGATAGCTCTACAACATTGCATGGCAAACAAAATTAGATTCTACTCCGTATGATTTTGTAATATATGAGCACAGGAAATGCAGGTACTCCTCCAGCACACCACCACATGTGGTCATATCTAAGATAACAGTCGACTGAAAATAAATAGGTCAGTCGATTTTTTTAATGAACCGTCCGATCTATAAGGAACGGGCAGATGGCCTTCGTCTACCTCCCGCCAGTCACTGTTGACGATCTTTCTCGAACCGCCAGCGACCACCGGCCCAGACCCCTGCCTCCGCCGCCCCGCCCTCCCATCGACCTCACACCACCGCCGTGCTTGGCAGCGCCCCCAGGCCATCCCTTTAATCCCGGCCGACCTCCAGATCGGGCGCCAGTAGCTCTAGGCCGCACACGCCCCTAAGATAAACACCAAGGCGCTGCTTCCCCGGCGTAATAGGCGTACTAGCGCCTGTTACGCCGGGGAATGCTTCCGTTAATTGGGAATCAACTGGCCAGAAATTGAAATTCAGGGGGGCGACGGACCTCTAGCTAAGGTGAAATAGTATATGAGGAGAAACCTTGTGCATCGCGAGTTACTAGGAACATCTAGTATCAAGAAGAAGCGGTCAACTAGTGTCTTCTGTGGGATGAATACCGTGCAAGCAGAGACGTAAGATTTGCACGAATAAGGGAAGAGGAGTACCTTTTTCGGTTGCCGGTGTGGTCACCTCCACATGTCGCGCCGATCTTCTTCTTTTTACCGGGGAAACCGATGTTCTGGAGGGTGCAGGCTTGGACGAACCCATGGCCAAATTGTTGACTGTGTTGCCGTGGCCGTATGTCGGCGGAGGGGAAGCAGATCCGAGGCGGCGAAGGACGGCGTAGCAGGAACAGCTCCGGTGCGGTGGAGGGTGGCGAAGTTGGAGCGGCAGCGGTGAGGCGCAGGACGGCGTGGTTGAACTGGCTCGGGTACGGACGGCTCGGCCTCGGCTTCAACTACTAGCCGTGGAGGGCGTTGCGGTTGAGGTTGCGGTGGACGACGACGTCGGGGTATCGGCTCCGGCGTGATGGAGGAGGGCGGCGGTTGATGGGTGGGATGGGGTGGCGGACGGAGGACGCCGGGGTTTCGCGGCTGGTGGAGAGGTAGTTTTGGCGCCCACGGAGTACGAATGGGGAATCGGACGGGTGGGGGGGAACCATGTTTCGGTCTGGGACGCGCTTGTTTTTGGCTTTTTTGAACAGAAGATGGGACGCGCTTGTTTGAAATTTGGGGAAAGTACAAACTTTGCCCCCCTCTTAAATTTCGGACCTACTGCGGGTCGGGGGTAGGATGGTAATCCCAGGTGTCCCAAATAGTGGGCGGGAGCGATTTCGGCCGCGCGCATGTGTGCTTAGGCGGCCATTGTGTATGAATGTTTTTCGGATGCGGTTGCGTGGCGTCTAGATGAAGCTACAAACCTACCCCGGTTTAGACCTTTGGACGTCGGGCCGGTAGGTTTCACGGGTCGGAGTTATTAGAAAAGTAATTTCCTTGTACTACCAAACATTGGTCTCACGCGGTTTCGGGCGAGTAGAGGCTCTTTTGGCGCTTCGTTCGAAATTTTGAAACACAAGCATTCACGTTTAGAGTACTCTTGAACTATGAGGATTGACCTAAATAGACAACGTTATATTTGACCTTGTATGTTTGAAAACCTCATTAAATTATCCGCTTCTTTTTGAAATTTTGACACTTGAAAATCCTATAACTACGATTATTTTGGAATGGAGGAGCTAAATTTGAATCTATTTTGTACACGACTACATATGCTATTATGTACAAAATCAGAGCAAAGATTGGTGCCCCCATAATTTAGGTATGGTTTACAAATGCCATGATATCAAATTCAAATAATTGAATGGACTTCATGTTGAATTCGATTTTTTTAAACCACCTTAAGTTGAATTCAAATGTATGCTAGTTCATAGGTAGCTATTTATAATGTCCATTGTGTAACTTTCGTATGTATAATGTGCTTTACACACACAACATGAACTATACTCACGTTTATATTCGATTGCTAAAGCGATGCATTGTCTGGAGTTCAAAATACTAACTATGTGGATCAATTGTGTCGAATAATAACATAGACATGCTCAAATTCGATAGAATCTAGATGTCTGATGGATCAATGACCGCTCCTTACGCGAATTGCAAATATCATGATCCCATCCTAATATTTGGATACAATTTATATCTTTAATCAATGTGTAGAGCAGTCTTTTACGTGTAGTTTCACTCTCCATCGGTGGTCTCTCACACATGCTCACACACTCTCTCCCGAGGTGTCTTTCTCGCACACATGCTCTAGATATAACCCTCCCTCCCTCTCGTAACCATTTACAACTGTTTTCACTAACCTTTATCACAAGCACTCTTCCTCTCGCAAACATACACACGCACAATCCTCATCGACCCTTTCTATATACATGGACCTGCCTACGTGTCTCATGTACGCACATTATCTTTACGCCTGTCTCTCACGCATTGTCTCACACCTCTCTTCCTAATCGACGAGTATGATTCTAGCAGAGCATTCTGTAGGATGCCCCTTAAAGTTAGGTTGGATGAATAGTAATATCAGAGATAAAGGGGTTACCTTAGTCCGAGAACCTAGGGTTACAAATCCTAGCCGGCTTTGTCAGTGGACACAGAGTCCTTCACAATTCTGCTATCTTTGTCTTGTACGACTAGTCATCCATGGGTCTTCCTAAATGCGTCACGGGCCGACCAATGTGGCGCAGGACGGAACCGAACGAAGGGCCTCACCTCGACCCACCGGACCTCACGCGGTGACACACCCTCTGCCCCCACGTCTCATTATCTTCTCACACCCACACATACCAACACAAACACCACACACACAGAAAATTTCTCCTGGTGCCTCTATTCCCTCCCCCCTTGCATATACACACTCAAGGGAATGGAATCTCTTGTCGTGACGTCATATTCGTCTCTCTCTCTAGACCACTCTCATTTCTCGTGCTATCTCTCCCACGCCCCCCCCGTCGGCCCCTCTATCCATGCCTCTCTCGAATACGTAATACACACACATACCTCTCTAGGCCCCGCCAAATGCATCAACTACACATTCACACATGTTACATCACGTACCCCATTGATCTAAAAAGCCCTCTCTTCACGTTTATTTCGCATACAACATTCCTTTTGAATAAAGTGTGGCCAAAAAATTATTTTAGAGTTTCTACATATATACAACATTACAAAGTTATATGGAGGAGTACGAACGCTAATTTGCATTGCATGGTGCCCACAATGATATTTATTCCGCACTGTGAATTTGTATATTTTTATACTATATACAAAGTTAGTCATAATAAAGAGAAACGAAGAGCATCTCTCTCTCCATCGCATACCCCCCTGTACGCCCCTTTCACGTATGCACACAAAACTATCTCCAGGTCCTCTAAAAGTAAGCCCCCAGAAAATTCACGCATGTTTCATCTTTCTCTCGCGATATATGCAATGACGATCATTGTATTTGAAGCGAAAGCACGATACATACATTGGACTTCAGAATCCACTCATTACGGTCACCATTTACGTTTAGTGGTTATTATACAGTCACGGGCTCACCGTACAACTCTTTATTTGCTCATGACATGACTAGTTGACCAGTTAAACGCTCCACGTGGCACCTCTAGTGTTGCATCACATTATCTCACTACCATCGTGCCCACCTGTCGACTTGTATCTACTCTACATCTACACTCTTATAAAATACATAAAATACACTCTTATAAAAACAGAGTTGGTGATGATGGTGTGCCTGCCATCCTGCAATATAGGCCGTCCGATTTATATCTGACGGATAGGAAAGAAACTATGGCAATTTTGCAAAAAGGTACCCACAAACCTCTGCACATTTGCAAATAAGGCCTTCCCTCGTTCATCCTTTTCTCTCACAAGATAAACAAGTCATACAAATGCATCTTGATGTTACGTGCAACGCACGGGCATCTTGCTAGTAAGAATGAAAACAAACGACAAAAAAATATTTGGACGGTGGTTCGAAGTCATGACCGCGGGCACAGCGGACAAGGTGGCCTTGTATTGGTATGCTGAGCCGTCTGTTTTAACACACAGGAGCTGGTGTGGTGATTATACACACACGCACGCATGCACACGAACTGCATCCACGCAACACTCACACAAACACATGCACCCACGCACGCACGCAACACTCACACGTACACACGCAGCCACGCACGCACGCAACACTCACACGCACACACGCACGCATGCATGCACACACCAGTACACCACACGACCAACACACACTCTCACGCTCAAGTGCTCAACCTACACGTGCATGCGCACACATCAGGCCCTGACAGACACATACACAACCAGGTGATTCCCGCGCACGGGTTGGAGCCTTGTCGCGCCTGCGTAAATTTGTGTTTATCTGACCTTTTGCCTATGCGAACTGACAGGTGGGACCCACAAGGAACGTGGTCAATTTAACTAGTCAACATGGCGCCACGCAGACTATTTGGCCGGTCAACAGAGTGCAATCCGATGCTGAACTGTGAGCAAGTGACCGTATAATCACCGCAAAACGTATATAGTGACCGTAATCAGCTTATTCTGAAGTTCGGTGACCGTATTACGCTTTTCTCTCTGTAGGCCCTCCAAAACTACATCTGTACACGTTCTCGCATGTTACATCTAACAACTATGCAATACAGCACTACTACTACACTCTAACACAATAAATCATATGTGTTTTTAGTTTTACTAGATATCATATTGTTACTTATAATTATTCAGTTTGCATACATTAAAATTGCCTTTGAAATGTATGGCCAGTATCATCTACCGCGCGGGAAAAATCCCGCCCTTTCCTGTTTAATCGGGTTTGTATCGATGGATCGTGCGAAACAGCAAAACTATAGTACTATACAGTACTAAAGTGACAGTTCACTGGGCCGTCGTGTCGTCTACTCCTCCGTCGTAAGAGTGGAGCACTCGCTTTCATAAATCTTCTAGTCCCTTTCGCCGACATGTGGGACATCAAGCTACCGGGTCCACGTGCCATACCGGAATACAGTGCAGAGCAGCCGGGGTGAAGCACCCCAGTCATGGCGCCGGCGTAGTAATGAGCAATGAGGCGTCAAATCACAAAGCTGCACCTTTCCCGCAGTTAAGTTGGAGGGACGAAGCAACCATCATTTCACTCGTTGCTGAATCCGCTTCTCCCTCATCTTCTTCAACTTAACCACGTGTTGCTTCTGCCGTTGTTCTGCCTCATGTGGGACGCGGATCGGCTTGGTAAAGCACTGACACGTGGGACCGCATGTTAGCAAACCGCCAGGACAACGTCCTCCGAAAATAAGAAGCCTAATCCTAGACTTACAAAGGGCTACGTAGCTGCTACGTATACTTTCCATCTAATCTATATATGCCCCCCTGATTTTCAGGTGGGGTGGGCCTAATCCTCTCCTTTAATCCAATCAAATAGTCCCACATCACATCAGTTCGTAACTTTACGTAAACCATTACGTGGATGTAGCATTGCTCAAATAAGAAACCTCCCCCGCCATCCGCGCGGCAAAATCACCTCCTTTTTACTAATCTTGATTCTATAATTTTTTAGATCAATATAATTGAGATTTGTATAGATAGCACACAGGAGCAAAACCAAGTGGTACGGTTAAGGGCATCCACAATGTGTAGCCAAATGTGAAAATAGCTTTTGGCATCGTGGGAACCATTGTGGACGGTGTTGCCAAAGCCAAAAAGATGGAACCGAAGCTCCCTGATTGATTGATTGAAGGAATAGAAAAATGCAACGTCTCTCCTCTTTCTCCCATGCTTGGACGCATGTAGTACAGTATAGAGCACAGAGTCTACTCCCCTGTCCCTTCTATCACAAATCACAAAGCAGTGAGGCGTCAAATCACAAAAGCACGGACGAAGCAACCATCATTTCACTCTTCGCTGACTCCGCTTCTCCATCGTCTTCTTCGAGAAACCATCTCACCGCACTAGTACTCCTAGTAGTACTAGTAAAGGACTTCCTGGATGCAAATAAGGCGGTTGTCTCGGCTTGCAGGCGGCACTTGCGAACGACTTACCGTGGTCTCCCTCAATGGTGTTCTCCGTCGAACGCACTTCGCCAAACCACCAAAAAAAGATATCATCGACGTCACCGCAATGGGGAAGGAAGTCAAATATAGTTACTACCTCCATTTTTTGTACACAAGGCCAGTATATCAAAATTACAATTTGCAAAGGGCCACTAACACTAATCGAGGCAAAATTGATGGGGTTAGCAACCAAGGACATTAATATCCCCTGCATGCATGCGGAAGTGAGAAGGTTGGTTTGCATGGCGCTGCATTAATCAAGCGATGAGGAGTGAGATGGTTAGCTCTTTGGTCTTTGGAGAAAAAAATACGCATTAATTGACACGTGAAACGAGGATTTGTATCGATTAAATCCCGCGAAGGAAAACCCCGCCTTTCTTTTTTAACACTAGTACTCCTAGTACATACGTACTTATCCTGTTTGGGTCTAGGCCTTGCATTGCCAAACTTCGCCACACATTTTTGCCAAGCTTGCCTAAAGTTTTCAAAATGAGAAGGAGGTACACTTGCGCACGGCTGTCGCGGTCGCACCGCACCCTCACACGGTCGCTCCTGCACGCCGCGGTCGCACCGCACCCTCACACAGTCGCTCCTGCACGCCGCAAACCCAACCAAGGGAATGCACCCTCACTGACACGTTGCTGTCGCATGTGAACAAACCAACTCAGCCATCCTATCGCTGACACATATTTTGTTCATAGAGTATGTTTATCCAACCGCATGTTGGTGGGTCTGTTGGGGAAGAAGAAGAGGTGAGGAAGAAGGAAAGAAGGGTTAGGAGACGTAGGATATTCATCCAACCTCCTGAAATGGTAAGACTAACCCAAGTCAAGGCGACTTGCATAACAAATATATGTTTTTACACAGCAAAAGATCCATAAAAACAACAACATAAGAAAAACTATCACTGCTCGCGGAAGAGACGCCTCGTCGTCTTTGGCTGCCGGCGCGAACCAGCCATCGCTGCCGACGTGTGTCTCCGCACCGTGGTTGTCCTTGGCCTCCAGCTACTCGTTCAAGCGGAGCGTGCGGGCGCTCTGCACGGACGAGAGCAACAGGCGGTTCAAGTCGAGGACGTCCGGTTCCGCCTGCAGGAGGGCCTCGATGGCAGCGGCATCCGCGCGCTCCGCGTCGAGTCGAGCCTCCGCCGCCCGGTTCAAGTCCAGGATGTCCGGTTCCGCCTGCAGGAGGGCGTCGATGAGAGCGGCATCCGCACGCTCTGCGTCGAGTCGAGCCTCTCCGCCGGTTCAAGTCCAGGATGTCCGGTTCCGCCTGCAGGAGGGCCTCGACGGCAGCGGCATCCGCGCGCTCCGCCTCAAGTTGAGCCTCTGCCGCCCGGTTCACATCCACGACATCCGGTTCCGCCTGCAGGAGAGCCTCGATGGCAGCGGCATGCGCGTGCTCCGTGTCGAGTTGAGCCTCTGCCTCCCGGTCCTCCTTAGTATCGCCATGTTGAACCGCGTGGTCCGCCTGCACCATCGGGGACTCGGACGCCGGCACGAAGTCGACGTCCATCGTCTCATACCCATTGGGGATTGGCCCGCCGCCAAAGCGAGCTTGGGAACGGAGGTCTGTGGCCGCCGACCGCCGCCGCGATTTCTGCGCGGCGTTCCGGGTCAGCATCTTGTAGTAAGTGATCTTGCGGCGCACCATGGCTTTTCGGCGAACTAGGGGACGCTTGATGCGGGCTAGGGGATCGAAAGGTGGGGGAATGGGCTGGAGATTTGGTGTGGTTTTAGGGCAGTGGCTGGCGTTAGGCCGAGCAGCGAAGGTTCTGGTGTGAAATAGTGGTTTTGGTGACGACCCGGTCAATCAGTTTTGACTGTACATCGCTCTTCCGCGTTCCCGTTGCAGCTTGGCACGCTGGACCCTCCACGTCGCTCACTGAATGGAACGCCGCTTCGTCTTGTGTTTTCGCTCGCTTGTGGGACCGCAGTTGAGAGCAAACCGACGTCCCTCCCCCTCCCCCGCCCGCGTCATTTATTATACCACCACTCCCTCCGTTTTATGCGGAGTAAATAAAAACAGAGGGAGTATACTACGGATGAGGATCCCCTGACGTGGGCCGAACCCATTGAGTAAACTGACATGCAGGGCCTAGCAAGCATGGGGTCCTACAGTAAGTGACTGAAATGGAGGGTAAGGCAGGATACCTACGTCAGAGGATCCACTTCCACTATACTGCTTTGACCAAATGTTAGCGTAATAATATATGACATGCAACTTACACAAAGCATATAGGGTCTAATGCGTTTTTCGAGGCTAACTTTGACCAAATGTTAGAGTAATAATATATGACATGCAACTTACGCAAAGCATACGGTCAAATTCGTATGTGAAAGGAGTTTCCAATGATATAATTTTCACATTATACATCTCATGTACTATTAATCTTGTCAATAGTCAAATTGGAAAACCATCTCGAGTACAAATCTAGGAGTACGTACGAATCTAACAATATTGATTGGGCGTTGTTGAATGTTGATACCTTTTTGATCAAAGTAGAGATACTTTGACTACACATAAAACTTATATGTAAACTAGAAGGATAGGGGGAGTATATTGTACGTTCAAAAACGAAACGAACATTGAATACCCTTTATATATGATTTGCGGATGCTATGATCACCGGTTCAAAATTTTGAATCCGCCTTAGGGTATCACGTGCCCCCACTCGTTCCCTCTCGATTTCATCTCGGGGGTCCGGAGATCTATTGAAAGAGTACTAGGTGGGGTACATGCGAATGATACTCAGCGGAATGTTCAAATGAGGGCATGCGGGAGGATGACTCGACTGGAGGGCGACATGATCGATCGAGAAGAGGGTTGGAGAGGAATGAGAAATAAGCAAACGCACATGATTATACTTGAACGGCTCAAATAAACAATAAGTTGTCTTGCTTGGCTTACATAGTGAAAGGCTAATGCGCAACACGGATCACTGACGCTTCGAATATGGCCGGGGAAAACGGGAAACCGACATGTGGGGCACACCTGTCGGGACGACGTAAGCGCAGACTAGTCCAATGGAGGAGCTGGCCCACGACCTCCTCGCCACCGACAACCGTTCATGTGGGTCGTTGGGGCCAACAACGGGGCACAGCTCCAAGCACCACCGTCTGGACACGGCGACCGCGGTGAGCGACACGCTCATATCGTCGCTAGACACGGTCCGGTTTCAGTGTGCGAGGGTGGCGTTAGTGTTGTGGCACGGACCAACGGTATGTTTGGGTTTGTGCCCAAGGTTGCCCCATAAAGCATTGGGTAGCCAAAATTTTGGTTGAGGTATTGGTTGCCCATGATTTGGCCGACATTGGCAAGAAAAATGAACTAGAGTTGGCTTAGAGTTCATTGGCATGCCAAAGAAATGGCAACCATCCAAACAAAGACCAATCTTTGGGTCATGACCAAATTTTGGTTGAGGTATTGGTTGCCCATGATTTGGCCGCATTGGCAAGAAAAAATGAACTAGAGTTGGCTAGAGTTCATTGGCATGCCAAAAAATTGGCAACATCCAAACAAAGACCAATCTTTGGATCATGACCAAAATTTTGGTAAGGTGGCACTTTGGCCACATCCAAACACACCCCAACACCGGCTCGTCGAGGATGCACGGGGCGCGCGACACGTCCGCGGAGTGGTGTATCGCGGCCAACTGCATCCTCTGGACCTGAGACCATGCCGGGTCATCTTGCTTTTTCAATGACATGCGGGATGCATGTGAGCAAAGGGCATCTCCAACGTTGCCACGACCGCAGCTGACTACCCCTGGCACACCAAAACCCTCGTCCCTCACGCCGTCGCGCGGTGCGTTCCCAGCCGGCGCCAGCTGCCCGCATTCATGCCGTCCGTCCGTATGTCATCGTTAAGAGGCTCGGTGCCCGAGGAACCAACTCCGGCGACTTAATGACGCACCCGGACGCTTGGCCTCACCGGAATGCGCTACTTAAAGCGGCAATGCCCAGCTAACCTCCACACCATAGCGCATCGTCCTCCTACCTGGCACCACATCCGCCATGACCGCAAGTGCGAACGCTCTGTGGGAGAGCTTGTCTTCGGGGATGAAGCTCGAGGTCGCCACCCTCGCTCAAGTCGCCTCTCGCGACGCAATAGCGGCGTAGCCAGACGTGGACGCGGCCGCACAAGCGGTGGCCACGCTGGCGGCCGATGACGGGAGCACCGTCAGCCACGCGTCCTACTTGCTGCCGTCCAATGTCCGGCACCGCCGACGTGGGGGACTCCTCCGAGGATGAGTAGGGCATGGGAGGCGGCAGGGCATGGTGTGCCAACTGGCCGGTCCGTATCCCGTGTTCTACTCTTCCTCGCCGGAGACCGCACCTTCACTTCACGGGTCTTGAACCCCGCCCCGTACATAGAGATCGCAGATGGAGGACGTCGGTCGCCGCCGTAGAATAGGTTGAGGGTCGGGTTTCTTTTATTTTTCTGTCCTATAAAAGTTTGAAATGTAATGAAAATCTGCCGTGTTTGCATTAATCTCGGCCGGTGTATATGAACTTTCACAATAATATACATATTGTAGGAGTACTAGCAAGATGCCCGTGCGGTGCACGGAAGATCAAGATCATGTGGGAGAAAAGGATGAATGAGGGAAAGCCTTATCTGCAAATGTGGAGAGGAGTGCGGGTAAATTGTCATAGTTTCCTTCCTATCCATTAGATATAGATCGGACGGCCTATATTGCAGGATGACAGGCACACCATCATCACCAACTCTGCTTTTTATTGAACCGAGACAAATCTAACATGCGAAGTAAAATAAACACATAGGGTCTATACATACACAAATTATCTTAGGCACTCCAATAGTACGTCCACTACACATTCACGCATTTCACATCTTTCTACATCTACGGGAACCTACGAAAGGGTTAACGTAAATTGCCTCTCTCTCTCCTCCCCCTGATTTCATGGTGGTGGGCCCCTCCCTCCCCCCCAATCTAACATCAACAGCTCACACGTTTCACATTACGTTAATTACGTAACTGGATTATGTAGGTGTAGCATTACTCGTCCTAAAACCCAACTAAGGCCAACCTCCCAGCATTATCGCGCGGGAAAAGACCCCGGCCGCGCCGTTTTTAGTCGGGATTACCGGATTACTAGTAGTAGTATCGATGGATCGCCGCGAAGCAACAATTTTTTTTTGAGGGGGCGAAGCACCTATTTTAAAAGGAAAAAAGGCGGTACCTCACAGCATCCTGTCGCGGTCGCATTGCACCCCACACACGTTCGGTCCTGCACACGGCTCACGGCAAACGGAACGCGCTTCGGCTTGCCTCTTCACTGACACGTGGGACTGCACTTGGAGAAACCGACCATGCGCCAAACTCCCCCCGCCCACCGCGCGAAAATCCTCCCCCCCCACACCCAAAATTCCCCCCAAATCCGATTCAACCGCCCTTCGGCCAACTAGCCAATAATATCCCCAAACCCCCCTCCCCTATCCCCCTCCACTCCATTCGCTCCGCCAAGCCGCCCTCCCCGCCGCGCCGATACGTCGGCGCCGCGGTTCGGCGATCCTCTCGCTCCCACAGTACGCTCTCGTAGACTGCCGTCCTCTAGCCGCGCCGCACCTCTGGCTACGTTCTTGTGGAGGCGCACGGCGGTCAGCGCCGCCACCGCTGGCGACGTTCGTGTGGAGACGCACGGCAGGTCAGCTTCTCCACGGTACGCGCATTCTAGACTGAGGCCCCGTTCATGTCGGTGTAGCGCTGAATGTTAGCTTGATAGACGCTGTTAATCTCACTGTTTGCCGAAGTAGTTTACTGTAATATGCTCTGCTTAAGAAGCTTCCTTGCCCTGTTCTGCACTCAATCTGCTTAGCTGAGATGGCATGCCAAGGCCGATTAGTTGCTAAAATATCCTGCCATATATTTATTGTGACGTAGATTGCCATGGTCTAGTAGCCAATCTGTTAGGTGAAATAGCTCTACACCGTTTTATACTCGATCTTTGTTGCTGCGATGGCCTTCGATAGTTCGATGGCTGTGTGCTCGGCCTCATTGACTGCTGAAACAGCCTGCCATAATTGGCACTCAAATCTGTTTGCTGAATTAGCTTTACATATATTTCGTTACTTAGATCTGCTCGTCCAAATATCTTGCCATAGCTTTAGAACATCGACCTAGGTATTTTTTTCTGGACTTCATAAAAAAGCATATATGTTTTTTCCTGTAATATCTAGTAGAAGAACTAATTTGTATGTCTAACAGATGGACAGGACTTGGATAACTTCTGCTCGAAGATTCTCCGCTGCATATGTCGAGGGGGTTGAAAACTTCATGAACTTTATCAGAGCTGAGTACGGTGGTCCGAAATCAGATGTGCTCTGCCCGTGTAGCAGTTGTATGAATTCAGTTACAAGACCCCAGTCAACTGTGCAAAATCATCTACACTTGTATGGGATGTCGGTCACATATACTAGGTGGGTTCATCATGGTGAAGCTGTGAACGTCAATGTTATTGACTACGTGGAAGCAGCAGATCACCATCTTGATATGTCTGATGCTCAGGTGGAAGAGGAGGAGGAGGTGGTGGTGGCGGAGCCAGTGAGTTTGACCAACATTGAAACAATGCTACGAAATGCTCGTGCATTCCGTGAACTTTCACCTGCAGAAGAAAAACGGTGGGCCCGCATGTTGGAACAATGCAACGTTGCTGTCACCCCAGGAAATAAGCTGTCAGTATTCTCAGCTATGGTCACCTTTCTTCAGGTGAAGACATCTGAGCGGGATGACCAACAAATCATTCGATGCGATGTTGGCTGCTTTCCGCGAATCTTTCCCAGATGCGTCTGAGCTGCCACACACCTACAGTAAAATGAAGAATTTCCTTCGTGCAGTTGGAATTGGATATGATATGATCCATGTTTGTAAGAATAATTGTGTTCTGTTCCGGAAGGATTATGCCAACTTAAGTGAATGCCCGAAATGCAAATCATCAAGATGGAAAGATGGCGATGCTGTGAAGAGGATTCCTCATAATGTTCTGAGACATTTTCCAATTATACCAAGATTGCAGAGGTTGTTTCATGATGCTGAAACAAGAGAGGATGTACTGTGGCATTCTAGGAACCAGGAGTACAGAGATCAGAATGTAATGAGCCATCCATCTCATGGTAGTGAGTGGAAAAGCTTCAATGATAAACACAAAGAGTTTGCTGCTGACCCGAGACACATTAGACTTGGCTTAGCTTCAGATGGATTTAACCCATTTGGCCACCAGAGCGCCACATATAGCATGTGGCCAGTGCTTGTTATCCCTTACAACATGCCTCCAAATGTCTGCACCAAAGAATCAAACTACATGATGGCCTTGCTCATCCCAGGTCCAAAAAGTCCTGGAAAGGATTTTGATTTGTTCATGGAGCCTCTTGTGGAGGAACTTCAACAGCTATGGAAGGGTGTTCTCACTCGAGACCTATATAGCAGCCCACCAGCTGATTTCTTTCTGCGTGCTGTTATAATTTGGTGCATCCATGATTATCCGGCTTTGGGCACTATGTCAGGGCGAACGACACATGGTTACAATGCATGTGTTCGCTGTGACAGGAATCCGCTGTCATACGCAATACTTAGCAAGATCTGTTACATTGGACACCGCCGTTTCCTTGCCAAGGACAAGCCGCATCCTAGAAAATACCGAAGACATGTGTTCAATGCAAAGCATGAAAACCGTGATGCGCCAAAGAGGCTCACCGCCGATGAGTTGCAAGTGGAATTAGAGAAGGTCAGGCATATTACACCAGGAAACCATCCTGGTAATGGTAGCGGGAAAAGGAAGCGTGGCAGGGTAGAAGAGAGATTATTGTTTACCCGCAGGTCCACTTTGTGGGACTTGGAGTATTGGAAAGATTTGGATCTGCGGCATAATCTTGATGTGATGCACATCGAGAAAAATATATGTGACAGCATTATCGGCACACTTCTTAATATTGAAGGCAAGACGAAAGATACCTTAAAATCTAGGATTGATTTGACACACCTGGGTATCAGAAAGGATTTGCAGGTGCAAGATGAAGGTAAACCACGGGATATGGCACCAGCTGTGTACGTCTTGGACAAGGTAAAAAGAAAAGAATTCTGCGAGGTCCTGTCACGTGTGAGATTCCCACATGGATTTGCTTCCAACCCTGAAAGGAGAGTCAGTGCAGATGGAAACAAGGTACAAGGGTTGAAAACTCATGACTGCCACGTCCTACTTCAAAGGGTTTTACCTGTTATCCTTAGAGGATTGGGCCGCCCTGACTTATACAGAGCAGTTGCAGAGTTGGGACAATTCTTCAGGGAACTCTGCAGTAGGAATATCAGGATAGATGCTTTGGAGCGTCTTAGAGACAAGATACCAACTATCCTATGCGACCTTGAGAAGATATATCCTCCAGCCTTCTTTGATGTGATGGTGCATTTGGCTGTTCATCTACCTGATGAGGCACTACTTAGAGGTCCAGTACAGTATGGCTGGATGTACCCTATTGAAAGGCGGCTAGGCACTTTCAAGGGCTATGTTAGGAACAGAGCTAGACCCGAGGGTTCCATTGCAGAGGCCTACATTGCTACAGAAGCGTTGACATTCTGCTCAAAATACATTGAAACAGCTGATCAGCTTAGCAAAGAGGTGGGTGAAGACAATCCCGGGCTCAATGTTTTCGATTATTCTGTTCGAGTTACAGGGAAGAGTCGACAAGAGGACAAACCTAAAGATTTGGACAAAATGGTTTGGTATGTGTTGAATAACTGTCCTGAGATACTACCTTATATCAAGTAAGTGCAGTACTGCAGCTTATACATCGTAATCTACTAAACTTGCAGCACATTCTTATATATTTAGATGTTTGACGCGATCACTATGTTGTGCAGCATCTACAAAGAGGAGTTACTGCCGCAAAATCCAAGAAACATTGACAAACTGGTTATGGCAGGATTTGCGAAATGGTTCAAGAACCATGTAAGCTTTTGAAGTGCACTGTCAGTTTTTTTAATATATTGAGTACATAAGATGATCAGCTTGTCTATTTTCTAACCATAGGTTAAGAAGATGCGGGAGGATGGGCAGGCAGTTGATGATGCCCTTTACTCACTAGCAATGGGTCCTGATACTCGGGTAAGACATTATGAATCTTGCGTTGTTGGAGATGTGCGCTACAACACCCTTGCACGAGACGAAGGCAGGAAGACACAAAACAGTGCCATCATGAGCACGGATACGTATGACAAAGAGACAACTGAAATGTATGCTAACATAACAGACATTGTTCAGTTGCAGTATATCTCCAGTTTCGAGGATCATCGGTGTGTGGTTCTGTTGTGCTGTCGTTGGTATAACCTGTTTTCCAGGATCGCAAAACCCAGAGCTGATGATTATTTCAAATCCATCAATGTCAAGGCGGCGTACCAGACCAACGAGCCTTTTATTTTGGCAAATCAAGCAACACAGATATTTTTCTTGGAAGACACATTTGCACGTAGCGATGACTGGAGAGTATTGCAAAGGTTTGAGCAGAGGAATTCGTTTAATGAAGTTGCACAACAAGATGATGCTTACACTGCTCCTGATGTACAAGATAACACAGATGTTCCTAATATCTTTGAGAACCATCACGTCAATGACGCCGGCGAAAAGATTGCCTGTCGTGCTGTGGACATACAAGAGTTGATCAAGAAGAAGCCAACGTTCGAGGACGTTGAGGACGAAGAAGAAGATGACACCGTGGGGAATTACGATTCAGACTGATACACATGGCGAAGATGTTGACGCTGCTGCTGCGGATGATGATTACATTGCTTTTGTCGTATTTGCCTGTCAGAAGACGTTTTTTATCTACTATGTGAAATTGTGTTTGCTATGACAACTGAAACCTGATGAACATGTTGTTTAGTATTTTGCTGTGAGAACATCACTTGTTATGTATGCTGATTTGTGTTTGGTGATTGTATGACAACTAAAACATGATGACATTGTTGTTTAGTTGTACTCATATTTGGCTGTGAAACTTGAATTTGATGACATAGTTTGCTGTTGGACTGCAATTTGCTCGACGTCTTCGAATGAGAACAAAGCTGACCCGACAGGGCCTCTGCTATTTATTTATTTATATGAGCAAAAGGGGATACCCCCTGATTTCCGTTAATAGAAATCATTAGATGTTCACAACACTACGCCCAGCCTGCTACACAGGTTTCATTCATTACTAGTTTCAGCAAAGTGCTCATGTCGTAGCCACTGAATACATCACGAGTGCTACATACACTGCAAATAAAGAGACAATCATCCTACAGAGCACATCGATTTTGCCCATTATCTTCACAAGCTCTTTCATCTCCTCATTGCTGTCAAGGCCGTTCAGCAGCTGTTGCTTGGCCATGATCAGAGGAACTGCATCTTTAACCTTCTGCTCTGCATCTTCCTCTTCTGCCGTTCCTTCAGTTACTTGTCCAACACCCCAACCTGCTGGTATTGGGATTCCTCGGCTAACCAAATAATCAGCGTAGTTGCATTCCCCCACATCAGCAACTTCCCAGAAATACAAATCACACGAATCTTCCCTTTTCTGCACGAATCAAATTGGAAGATCATCAACCAAACTATTAAAAAAATCAGCAACTGAAAGCAGCAGAACAACACTTAAACATATTATTACCCCATGATTCGGGCATTTGTAGAAGACTCGGCCAGGGTTGCGGATTGTGGTTGAGACGCGACGGATGACTCTGCGTGATTTGCAGCAGTGGCACCACACCAACGGCAGCGGGTTGCGATGAGCAATCGGCTGCGGTGCGCGTGCCGGCGGGGGTGTGATGAGACCCACAGGCGATGGTACGGGTGGCGACTTGGCGCATATCTGGTTGTTGCCTGCTGAAGAGCAGGTGGACGAGCAGCCAGCGGACATGGTTGCTGCGGCCAGAGCTTCTGATGCTAGGCAGAGTAAGTAGAGAAGAGGAGAAGCGAACGTTGGATATGTCAGTTTCATTACTTGCAGAGTAGCATAGCACCATATATAGTCATAGTCTAGGTTTGGATTCGAACCAGCTACAGGAGGGACCTCCTTGTTTTGCGAAAAAATTATTTCTCCACCTGACAGCTGGGACCCACCGGCTGTATCTTCGCACGGAAGGAAGTGCCTCCTTGTTTTGCGAAAAAAATTATTCATCCCGTTGACAGCTGGGACCCGTCAGATTTGGTGACTGACTTGTGGGCCTACTAAGCGGACGTGTACGCACGGCTTTGTCAACTTAATCAACAAATGATTCTAGCAGCTGGACCGTTGGATGTTAATCCAACAGCCGTGCTCCTTCTTCAACCTCTGTTCTTGCTCCTGTCTCCCGTGGGCGGCACCGCGGCTGTGCTGCCGCGCACCCGAACCAGTGAAGTTTCCCACTCCTCTCCATCTGCGACTCCACTGCCCCGTCTTCCCCATCTCCGGGTCGTTCCAGTCTGGGTGCGCTCGGCACGGTGTGGTCAACGTGGTCAACAACCGAGAGTCATCGGAAGATGACTGTACGTGAGAGGCTGACAGTGGGGACGCACCACGCCCATGGACGCATGCATGCAACGGAACGCGGCGAGGTCAACGTGGTCAAGGAACGACTTCCATCGGAAGTATACTGTACATGGAGAGTCTCAGCTGGGTCCACGGCCGCAGCAAGTAAGTGCCTCCTTATTACGCGGAAAATAATGATTCCTCCAACTGACAGCAGGGACCCACTGGACGGGCCACCGTATTTTGCGAAAAAAACGTTTGCCCCCTGACTGCTGGGACCCACCTGACGGGCCACCGTATTTCGCGAAAAAAACGTTCCCCCCGCTGTCAGCTCGGACCCACCGGAAGTGCCTCCTTATTACGCACAAAAAAATGAATACTCCCCCGGCTAGCTGGGACCCACCTTGGTGGGAGGCTGACTTGTGGGCCTACTAAGTTGACGGGGACGAAGGGCTTTGTCAACTTAGTCAATATGAACGATTCTAGCTCCAGTGACCGTACGATGTCCATCCAACGGCCGTAGTGCTTCTTCAACCTCTGGTCTTCTTGCTCCAGCCGCCCAAAGCAGCGCCGGTCGTGCCGCATGCTCCTGCCTCCCGTGGCCGGCTGTGCTGCCGCGGAGGCCTCACCGCCCCCTACTATTCCCACCGCTGGCCAGGCCCTGCGGCGACGGCAGCCTCACACCGCAGCCGAACCAGTGAACCCTCGTACTCCTCTCCGCGCGGGCTTCCACTGCCGCGTCTTCCCCGGCTCCGCGTCGTCCCCTTCCTAGGCCTCGCCGTCGTCCACCGCCGTGGTGCTCTCCGCGCGGCGTGGTCAACGTGGTCAAGGAACGACTTCCATCGGAAGAGTACTGTACGTGGAGAGGCTGACAGCTGGGTCCACGGCCACAGCCCAGTTTTTTTGTGATTTGCCAAGTAAGTCGCTTTGTCAGGCCTGTTGGGCTGCAAATCTTTCAAGACGAGGAGAGCTTTCATTCGGCTGGCCGAGAAAATGGCCCATCAGTAATGAGAAATGGGTTGTACATTTTTAAAACACATCAAACCGGCAATTAGTTTCAAATATCTTTTTTTTCATTTCGAGATTTTAAATTACATTAATTTTTATGCGTGGAGAATTTGTTGGATTTTATATTGATATACATTTATTTTTAAAATCAGTTTGAATGTGAGTCGAAATTTCAGGATTAAAAACAGTTCGGACCGCACCGAAATATGCAAAATTTCGTATAATTTTTTAACCGTGGCCACAATATGGGCTGTAATGCTAACAAAAAGAATATGGGCTCCAAAAAAACCTTAATAATTAGCAAATGGGCTGTAAATTATTAGAAATAATGGCAGATGGGCTGTATGCTGTTTTCCACAGATTTGAGGCTTTCCTAAAAAAAAGGTTGACGCACAAGCAGTGACTGTTGGATGGCCATCCAACGGCCGTCGTGCTTCTTCAATCTCTGCTCTTCCTGCTCCAGCCGCTCAAACAAGCGCCGGCGGGACTGCCTGCTCCCTCCTCCCCGCGGCCGGCTCTGCTGCCGCGCAGGCCTCACCGCCCCACCGTACTCCCATCGCTGGCCTAGCCATCCCTCTACTCACCCACACCTGCTGTTATTCTCCGGCGACGGCAGACGAACCAGTAAACCCTCGTACAGTCGTACTCCCCTCCGCGTGGGAAACAACTGCCGAGTCTTCCCTGCCTCCGTGTCGTTCCCTTCCTAGGCCTCGCCGTCGTCCACCGCCCTGGTGCTCTCGGCGCGGCCTGGTCAACATGGTCAACGACCGACATGCATCTGAAGTGGACTGTACGTGGAGAGGCCGACAGCTGGGTCCACGGCCGCACGCAAGGAAATGCCTCCTTATTACGCGCAAAATAATGATTCCTCCACCTGACATCAGGGACCCACCGAAAGGGCCTCTGTATTTCGCGAAAAAAACGTTACCGCCGCTGACAGCTCGGACCCACCAGCTATATCTTCGCACGCAAGGCAGGGCCTCCTTATTACGCACAAAAAAAATGAATACTCCCCCTGTTAGCTGGGACCCAGTATAGTGGCAGGCTGACATGTGGGCCTACTAAGTTGACGGGGATGGAGGGCTTTGTCAACTTAGTCAATATGCACGATTCTAGCTCCAGTGACCGTACGATGTCCATCCAACGGCCGTAGTGCTTCTTCAACGTCTGGTCTTCTTGCTCCAACCGCCCAGACCAGCGCCTGTCGTGACTCGTGCTCCTGCCTCCCGTGGCCGGCTGTGATGCGGCGGAGGCCTCACCGCCCCCTACTACTCCCACCGCTGGCCAGGCCATCCCTCTACTCACCCACACCCCCTGTTATTCTGCGGCGACGGCAGCCTCACACCGCAGCGAACCAGTGAACCCTCGTACTCCTCTACGCGTGTGCATCCACTGTCGCGTCTTCCCCGGCTCCGCGTCGTCCCTTTCCTAGGCCTCGCCGTCGTCCACCGCCCTGGTGCTCTTGGCGCGGCGTGGTCAACGTGGTCAAGGAACGACTTCCATCGGACGTGGACTGTACGTGGAGAGGCTGACAGCTAGGTCCACGGCTGCAACAAGGAAGTGCCTCCTTATTACATGCAAAATAATTATTCCTCCACCTAACAGCGGGGACCCACCGGACGGGCCACCGTATTTCGCAAAAAAAACATTTGCCCCTGACTGCTGGGACCCACCAGCTACATCTTCGCACGCAAGGAAGTGCGCCCGGGCAAAAAAAACGATTCGCCCCCCTGACTGCTGGGACCCACCAGCTACATCTTCGCAGGCAAGGAAGTGCCTGACAGTCGGGACCCACCTGGTCGAAGCGTACGTAGCGTTGTCATTCTGGTCGCGAACATGTACGTACATATATACTGGTGGATGTAGAGGCGTGCACGTGTCGTAGTAGAGGCGCGTACGTGTCATAGTAGAAGCGCGCACGTAGCATGTACACGTACGTATAGCGGCCAGGGTGCAAGAAAGAAAATACGACCACGTATGTGTACATACGGGCGGGGTCTCGAACGCCTACCCGCGCATACGTACGGCCAGGGCTCGTGTACATGGCTGGGTCGGAACGGAGAAACAACGTCGTCGTCGTGTTCATGGGGAGGCAACGGAATGCGTCGTGTTCATGGGGAGGCAACGGAATGCGTCGTGTTCATGGGGAGGGGTGTGGCGTACCGCAAAACGGAGGAAACGGACCTCCTACGGTCAAACGGGGGTCCTGTTGATCGGGAGGAGTGTGGCGTACCGCAAAACAGAGGAAACGGACCTCCTACGGTCGAAACGGGGGTCCTGTTGATCGGGAGGGGTGTGGCGTACCGCAAAACGGAGGAAACAGACCTCCTACAGTCAAAACGGGGGTCCTGTTGATCGGGAGGGGTGTGGCGTACCGCAAAACGGACGAAACGGACCTCCTACGGTCGAAACGGGGGTCCTGTTGATCGGGAGGGGTGTGGTGTACCGCAAAACGGACGAAACGAACCTCCTACAGTCGAAACAGGGGTCCTGTTCATCGGGAGGGGTGTGGCGTACCGCAAAACGGGACTCCACGGGATACTGTTCATCTCCACCGTCGACCTCCTCCAGCCTCCACGGGCTACCGTCGACCTCCTCCAGCCTCCACGGGCTCCTGTTCATCCAGCCTCCACCGCGCGCTACTCCACCGGCTACTGTTCAACCACCCCTCCATGGGCACCCCTCCACCGTCTACTGTTCATCCAGCCCTCCACACCATGGGGTCCTGTTCAACCACCCCTCCACGGGCACCCCTCCACCGTTTACTGTTCATCCAGCCCTCCACCACACCACGGGGTCCTGTTCATCCAGAGGCAACGCCACCGCTCACTGTTCATCCAAACCCCCCTGCAACGCTCACTGTTCATCCCAGAGGCAGCATCGATCGGCTTCAGTTAGCAGCAGTAGCGAAGGAATCGCTCGCTCGGGTTTAGTTAACAGCCATCGATCAATCGCTCGGGTTCAGTAACGCGTAGCCTGCAGTGCAATAGCTCGGGTTCAGTTAGAGCCCAACGCCTCGCTCAGGTTCAGTTAGAGCCAACGCCTCGCACACATGCGCGTACGTGTACGAGAGAAACGCGCATCGCTCGGCCCCCGACCTCCCACCGTAACCGGGAACTCCCCGAAATTTTCCTCGCCCTCGCTTCTACCATGGTTTTTTCCGTCATGGACGGCCCAAAGAATGTCATGCAGCTGCATCTCCGGCCCGCCCAGGACGAAAAGTCCATTTTCTATCATGATTTTTGTCATAGAAGTAGGAGCCCACCACATCTATGATGATACCGGGTTTTGTCACAATTATCGTCATAGAAGTGTCATATGTATGACAGAAAAAAATTCGTTCAGCCCAAAATGTCATGGATGTGTCTTTTTTTAATAGTGAGTACAAACTCAATATAAACCTGATCTATTGGTTGAAAAAGGAAAGAAAGTGGGGACTGGGGGACAAGTCAACAGAGTAAGTCCAGCACTAGATTTGCTAGCCTCACACAGTATAAGGGGGCTATATACCGAACAAAAATGGGACCAACCCAGATATCCTCTTCTGATATTTGTTGCCCCGAGCCGCTCTTATGTAATGCTACTGGTAAAATGTAGCAGTCGCACTGTTAAAAGTAAGGACACGTTAAACCAATGTTGTTTTCAATGTAATGCCTCCAGTAATGTGAATCAATGGCAGTTTTTTTTCATGTCCTGCTAAATTTCCCATTAAGATAAGTTGCTTCTTTTCGTTAGAGATGCAACTATCCTGGTCCGCCTACTCTCCCGTGCCCAAATACCGACTCTGTAGCAGTTGTTAATGTAATGTTGCTGGTAAAATGAAGCAATGGCACCATTAAACTAATATCTAGCAATGCTGCTAGAAATTGCTACTGTCCTTGTACGATTGCCATTCAGATAAGGAACATGCTTTTTTTCATTTGATGCATGTTTCATCACTTGTTAGTCACCCTCCTTTCCACCTTTTTTGTGCAAACAAAGATATAAATTTCACGCTTGATCTTAGTTGAACTGCACAAATGATATACAAATTATAGTTGAACATTCCAGGAGCTTCACGATCAACCTTGATGTTGCTCAATTTTATTGCAACTAATGAAGAAGAAGCTCTGTGGGTTTTGTTTTCTGATGGAAATGGAACCGGGGCTGGAGCCCTTTTCTTAAAAAAAAAAGAAGAAGCTGCTAGCTCATGGGACATTGCTTCATTTTAGGTGAACTGCACCAAAAGGTCCCATGAATTGAATCATCCATGTTGGTGACTGGTGTCATCCCTTCTACGATGGCATTGACTGCAGATATGGTTCCCATCACGAGGTATGTTCCTTTTTGGTCTGACCGTTTGCCAAAGATCCTGCATGTTGATCCTGCTCTTGTGCTACTATTTTGGCACTGCCATGATAAAGCAGTAATGTTATTATTTTGCACCTTAATCTAGTGGCACTATTAATTTGAGGCAATGTTTTTGCACCGCTAGTGCCACTGTTTTTTTATATATCGAAAGAGGGGGTTCCCTCCGATTTCTCTAAAGAAACCCAACCATAGAGAACCATTATCCGACAACATCTCAGTGTAAACGGGCAGTTATGCAACTACTACTAGAACGGACTGAGTACTAGCAGGAGACAAGTTCGCCACATAAGCTGGGCAGGTAGGGGGACGCAGCACCAGCTCGACCAAGTTTGGATTACAACCCAAATGCTACCACAGAACAGGGGGAAGATAGGGACTGAAAGAGCCAGCTTCAGCATCCCAGTCTAAGCACCCCCGGCCTTCATCCTTGCGATGCACGGTACGCCTCGTTTGCCACCTGCTCGACCCTAGTGTCACTGATAAAATGAAGTAATAATACAGTTAAAATAGAGTGAGTGTCCTCTCTATCATTTCATTTCCAATGTAGATAAAGAAAGTGCTTCTCTTTGTTAATGTATGTTTCATCAACTAGTCCCATTGTTAATGTTTAAGCGTTTCTGCAAACTGGGGTACTTAATTTTAGTTGATCTGCACAAAAATAGAGATTTGAATGTCTCAAGGCCCCTCCTTGTACTACCGCTGTACACTGAAGTTCATCACTGGCAGAAGGTGTATCGGGGAGACTTGGGACGATTTCCAGTATGAGGCGTGGCGTACCGTATGAGGCGTCGCAGGGCCCATCTTGCCCTCACAGCATGGCATACTATGATACAATCGCAATATTTTCTTCTATTTATTTTGCGTGTTTCATCAACTAGTGCCACTATAATGTAATCACGCTTTTTTATTATCTGTGCAAACAGGGTTATTCAGCTGCATTTTGGTGGAACTGCACAAATGTACGGATGGAACCGGCATATATGCAGAGTGCGAGGTGTGCCAAGTAAAAATTACCGACACCAACCATGCTCCATGCACACATTGGCATCCACCACCACCAGTGGGATCTGTGGCGCTCTCTGTGGACGGATCTTTCTCGATAGCAAATCCTCTAACCAAATACTAGTAGCTTATATTGGCAGTTTTCTAGGGAGTACTCTTTTCTGAAAGAAGCACCAATCTATTTTTCTTTATTTGTACACAGTGTCACAATTTTGACCCAAAGGTCTAGAGCTATTTAAGGGTGATTGGCGTAGTACTCGGAGACTGATTGTAAGCATGATTTTCATTAGCTGTCACACTGATTGTAAGCCTGAGCAGGTGGAAGATTAGGTTAGTGTGAAGCTTACCTTAAACCCTACCGCCGCCGTTGAAATGAGGCGAGCGTCGAGGGAACCGTGGAGAACGGCGGGGAAGCGACGTCGCGCCATCCGGCCTCCTCTTGCGGTGGGAGAACGAATACTCCTGTGGCTCCGGCTGACTCTGCACCCTCACGAACGGCACACCGTACTCGATTGATTCGTTATCCTCTGGGTGCTCGACCTTTGACCTGTACGCCCACCACCTCCGCCTGACTTTTGCCTCGGGCGAATCTGTCTGCTCCATCGCCCAAAGGAGATACTCGATGAACTCGAAGGACTGCAGCGTGACTGCCGTCGAGGAGTACATGTACATCGCCGCCCTCATCGCCGCTGTCTCGTTCTTTCGCATATATTGCCACATGGCCCTCATCGTCCTTGAAATCTCCCACTCATTGTCAAACTAAGTAAGGATCTCCTTCAACCTGGCTAACTTTGCCTGGTCGCCGCCGGCGATCTGCCTGATTCGCTGTCGCATCCTCTCCATAAATGTCCTTCTGAGTGGTCCGATGCTAGCTTTGGAAGATGGGAGGAGAGACGGTGGTCTTGCAATAGAGAAGAGGGAGAGGCGAGACGGTGGTTTTGGAATGGAAATGATGGCGAGGAGAGGAGGTGGTTTTGCAATGGAGAAGAGGAAGAGGCGACACAGTGGTTTTGGAATGGAGATGATGGAGAGGAGAGGAGGTGGTTTTGCAATGGAGAAGCGGGAGAGGCGAGACGGTGGTTTTTGAATGGAGATGATGGAGAGGAGAGGAGGTGGTTTTGCAATGGAGAAGAGGGAGAGGAGCGTGCGGCAGCGATTTCGGATCGGGCGAGAGGGCCAGCGCGCTGTGACTGGATCAAAATCAAAATCAATTTACCCTTCAATTAAGAAAGCGACCCCCCATTAACTAGTCTCCCTTTTATTCTGGGTCATAATTGACCATGATTTTTGCAAATAAAATATATGTTATACGTTGCAAAAATAATATAATTTTAAAGTACATTCAGATACGAACCAAACGATACAATTTTTGGTGACATGCATTCACATTTTGCTTGTCAAATACAGTACGTGGTCAAACATTGACCCAAAATACGCAAAACAAAAAAAATACTTCCAAGACCAGCGCCGCTCTTCCGCTCTTCTCCTCTTAAACCACCGCCGCTCCTCTCCTGTTCCAATCTAATTCCAGCGCCGCTCCTCTCCTCTCCCATTTCAAAACCACCGCCCTCCTCTCCTGTTCCAATCCAAAACCAGCGTCGCTCCTCTCCCGTTCTAATCCAAAACCAGCGCTGCTCCTCTCCTCTTCCATTCAAAAACCACCGCCGGTGAGTGAAGGTGCTGTGGAGAAGTAGATCGATGGAGGAGTACAACCGATACGTGAGGATCACAGACGGCGACCCTGTGAAGCTAGCTAGGATGTTGGAGATACAGTCTTGGTTTGCCAATAAGGACCAACTAGCAGCGACGGCGACATCCATGGCCAAATATCCGCATCAGAGCGAAAAGGCGGTGATACGCCCGAAGGGAGTCGCGCGGGAGTACATAGAGCTGCTCCTCTGGGCCATGGAGCAAACAAATTCACCGAATCCGATCGTGAGGGAGCGGTGGTGGGAGTATTGATCCCAGATGGAGCATCCACCAGAGATTGAAGGATTGAGCATCTACAGGGTGCCGTTTGTGAGTGTGTCATGCCAGAGCGAGCTGGTGGAGTCTTCGTTGACTGAACCCAACTGCAAGAGGAGAAAAACAGTTGGCCCGACGACGCTTCCCCGCCATCCTCTCCCTCACCGTTCACATCGTCTCACGGGGCGGCTGTCTGCCGCCGAGGAATAGGAGGGACTGCCCCCTAGCCCAATAGTCGGGCAGGTTGTGAACTGTCAGGAGGGGCTTAGGGTTGTTAGTATTTGCAGGTTGTGAATTGTGTTTTGTGTTGTGTATTTTGAGAGTACTTTCAGATATGAATGTCTTTTGAATTTCAGATTTGCAGTATTGAGCATATGAAGTATTTTATGAATTGTAGAGATCTATTTCTAGCACTTAAAAATGTAGTTTCATAGGAGTATAAAAGTGCAGACAATGTGATTCTTAGAGAAGAAACTGCAAGTTTCAGTTTCAGATAAGAAACTCCAAGTTCAGTTTCAGATAAGAAACTGCAACTTTTAGAGGCAGAGCATTTATATTAACACTGCCTTTTCAAACAGTGTTAACATCATATTGGAAGTTTTATTCATGGTCGAAACTGGAACTACCAGTCAGTTAACATCATGATGATTAACATTCATGCATAGCACATCTTCATATGATGCACAGTCAAAAAGATATGCTATTTTCAAAATGCCCACACAATGTTGAGTGTGCGAAAAACAGAGAAAACGAGGGATGAAGTTTTGGCAAGTGTTGGACGTGGTGTGCGTAGATGACAATTGGGACCCACATGTCAATAAAGGCATAGGCAAAAAATTTGGAGATATTTTCTCTGCACAGGTGGAATCGAACCCGGGCGGAACAGCTGTCGGGTAGTGTCACTCGGCCACTAGGCCAGTTCAGTTGTTTCATTACTAATAAGGCACTTCCTCAAGTGGTCGGATCTCCTCCTGCGCCTTTGTGCGCTCGCCGCGACGCCGCTGTCTGCCGTTGTGAACATGCTGAACAAACGAGAGGAATCTAGAGAGGACTGTACGTGGAGAGGCGGACAGTCGGGACCCACCAGGTCTATGGTCGTACGCAAGCAAGTGCCTCATCGAAAAAATACTTCCTCCTAATGCTATACTGACGTTGGGGCCCACGGGTTTGCCAACATAGTTACATTTTTTAGGTGCTTCAACGTAGTTACTATAGGAGATAAATTCACAACGAAGCTGGGGAGCTGGCAGGTATCATTTATTATCACTGGGGCAGCAAGTATCAACTGGGTTTTGGGCTGCCCCATCTAGGCTTTCTTTTTTAACATGCGCAGCCCACGACCTCGGATGGGAGGTCCATAGGTCTGTTTGTATTTTGTTGAGGGCCGTCATGTATCGACCGGCCTATGGACCTCCCATCCGAGGTTTTATTTTTCCTGAAACATCGGCAGCCCAATTTATGTTTTTTTTGAAGAAAATGCAGAAGTCTGTTCTATTTTTCTATATAAGAATAGGAACGCCTGGTCCAACTTATGTTTCCCTTCTAACTATATTATATATATTTAAATTATTTTATATGTTATTATATATTATTGTTATTGTCATCATACATTTAACAGATACTTATATATGTAAGAAACAATATCCCACATCTTATTAACATATAAAAATAATTTCTTAACAATAAAATCCTGGATTTTTTTAGCAACGAAAATCCCGTTGATTGTGTACAAAAGCTTGGTAAGATTTAAGGACCAATGTAATAAGAAATCACTTATTATTTAAATATATATATATATATATAACAAAATGCTCAGCCCCTGTTTATTTTTTGATAACATTGCTGCGCCCACCCCAACATTATAATTAGAACCAGCCCAGCAAAATCGTGTATTTCGAGAAAGTGCAAATGGCCTGTAATTTTTTAGGAAAAACATAAATGGTTCGCATGGACGCTACATTATTTGTTCACCCAGCCTAGCTAATGGACTGTAATTCAAAAAGACAGAGATCAAATTGACTGTAAATTCTGAAAAAATGGGTTGAATACGTGCCACATTTTTGGAGGCTGAAATGTGGGCCAATAGGTCGAAGCCAATGCAACTCGTTGTCAACTTAGTCAACAAATGATTCTGACATCGTTAGCCATTGGATTTACATCCAACGACCGGCATCCATCTTCAATCTCTCGTCTTCTTCTTCCAGCGCCGCCGGGACCACCTGCTCCCGCCTCTTGCTGCTAGCAGCTCTGCTTAGCACGCTTCGCTGTGAAGCGCTACTCCACCGTTGGCCAGGCCATCCCTCCACCCCTCCACACCTCCTGTTCTTCTCCACCGACTGCCGAACCACACCGCACCAGAACCAGTTCACCCTCGTACGCCTCTCCGTCTGCGACTCTACTCCCGCGTCTTCCCATCACCGGCTCATTGCTGTCTGGGGCCTCGCCGTCGTCCACCACCTTGGATGCGCTCGGCATGGAGTGGTCAACGTGGTCAACGAACAACACCATCGGAAGTAGACTGTGCGTGGAGAGGCTGACAACTGGGTCCATGGCCGCACACAAGTAAATGCCTCCTTATTACGCGCAAAATAATGATTCCTCCACCTGACAGCTGGGACCCACCGGAAGGGCCTCCGTATTTCACGAAAAAAACATTCCCACCGCTGACAGGTCGGACACACCAGCTATATCTTCGCACGCAAGGAAGTGCCTCCTTATTACGCACAAAAAATGAATACCCCCTGCTAGCTGGGACCCACAATAGTGGGAGGCTGACTTGTGCACCAACTAAGTTGACGGGGACGAAGGGCTTTGTCAACTTAGTCAATATGAACGATTCTAGCTCCAGTGACCGTACGATGTCCATCCAACGGCCGTAGTGCTTCTTCAACCTCTGGTCTTCTTGCTCCAGCCGCCCAAACCAGTGCCGGTCGTGCCTCGTGCTCCTGCCTCCCGTGGCTGCCTGCAATGTCGCGGAGGCCTCACCGCCCCCTACTACTCCCACCGCTGGCCAGGCCATCCCTCTACTCACCCACACCCCCTGTTATTCTGCGGCGATGGCAGCCTCACACCACAGCGAACCAGTGAACCCTCATACTCCTCTACGCGTGGGCATCCACTGCCGCGTCTTCCCCGGCTCCGCGTCGTCCCCTTCCTAGGCCTCGCCGTCGTCCACCACCCTGGTGCTCTCGGTGCGACGTGGTCAAGGAACGGCTTCCATCGGACATGGACTGTACGTGGAGTGGCTGACAGCTGGGTCCACGGCCGTTGGATGATTCCTCCACCTGACAGCAGGGACCCACCTGACGGGCAACCGTATTTCACGAAAAAACGTTTCCCCCCTGACTGCTGGGACCTACCAGCGACATCTTCGCACGCAAGGAAGTGCGTCTGAAAAAAAACGATTCACCCCCCTGACTGTTGGGACCCACTAGCTACATCTTCGCAAGCAAGGAAGTGCCTGACAGTCCGGACCCACCTGGTCGAAGCGTACGTAGCGTTGTCATTCTGGTCGCCAACGTGTATGTACATACTGGTCGATGTAGAGGTGCACACGTGTCGTAGTATAGGTGTGCACGTAGCATGTACACATACGTACAGCGGCCAGTGTGCAAGAAAGAAAATACGACCACGTACGTACATACGGGCAGGGTCTCGAACACCTACTCGCGCATACGTACGGCCAGGGCTCGTGTACATGGCTGGGTCGGAACGAAGAAACTGTGTCGTCGTCGTGTTCATGGGGAGCCAACCAGCTGGGTCGGAACGGAATGCGTCGTCGTGTTCATCGGGAGGGCTTGGACGGAACAGCTGATGGAAACGAGGCCTGGCGTACCGCAGAACGGAGGAAATGGCCTTGTGTTCGACCGGCCACGTTCAAAACGGGATCCTGTTCATCGGGAGGGGTCTGGCGTACCGCAAAACGGAGGAAACGGACCTCCTACGGTCGAAACGGGGGTCCTGTTGATCGGGAGGGGTGTGGCGTACCGCAAAACGGAGGAAACGGACTTGTGTTGGAGCGCTACGGTCCAAACGGGGGTCCTGTTCATCCGGAGGGGTGTGGCGTACCGCAAAACGGGACTCCACGGAATACTGTTCATCTCCACCGTCGACCCTCTCCAGCCTCCACGGGCTACCGTTCATCCACCGTCGACCTCCTCCAGCCTCCACCTGTGTCTGTTCATCCACGGGCTCCTATTCATCCAGCCTCCACCGCGCGCTACTCCACCGGCTACTATTCAACTAGCCCTCTCCACGGGTGTGACGGCCGAATAATTAAGCTCTGGTAATTCCACGCTAATGATGCCACGTCACCGGTATTACTGTTGCTAATCTATCGTTAGATCAAAACCGGTCCAAAATTCAAATTCAAAGTTTGATAAATAATAAAAGTTTTCAAACATTAAAATAAAAATGTTTGGTTTGTACTAAATATTACATAGATAAATATGGTGTACCCCCTCCGTTATTTATTGTGTTCCCCCTCCATTACTTCTTTCCGGTAGACCACGAGACTGCCGGCGACCCCCAGGTCGACTACGGTGTTGACGACCCTTCCTTCTTGCCAGAGCAACCAGGCAAGCCCCCCCCTTGATCACCAGATATCGCCTATTCTTATCTATACTGCTTGCATTAGAAGAGTGTAGCATGTTACTGCTTTCGGTTAATCCTATTCTGCTGCATAGCCTGTCATTGTTGCTACAGTTGTTACCCTTACCTGCTACCCTACTGCTTAGTATAGGATGCTAGTGTTCCATCAGTGGCCCTACACTCTTGTCCGTCTGCCATGCTATACTATAGGGTCGTGATCACTAGGGAGGTGATCACAGGTATATACTATATACTTTATATACATGACACATGTGGTGACAAAAGTCGGGTCAGCTCGTTGAGTACCCGCAAGTGATTCTGAAGAGGGGCTGAAAGGACAGGCGGCTCCATCCCGGTAGAGGTGGGCCTAGGTTCCCGACGGCCCCCGACTGTTACTTTGTGGCGGAGCGATAGAGCAGGTTGAGACCACCTAGGAGAGAGGTGGGCCTGGCCCTGGTCGGCGTTCGCGGTTACTTTAAAATAACACGCTTAACGAGTTCTTGGTATTTGATCTGAGTCTGGACACTTGGTCTATACGCACTAACCAACTCGACGTCGTGGTATCCGCCGAAGCCTTCGTGATGTCAGCGACTGAGCGGCGCGCGCCGCATTGGACCGTAAGCTCCCACTTGTATTAAGGGGGCTAGGTCTGCTTCCGGCTGCGTATGCAACATGCAGGTGTGCAATGGGCGATGGGCCCAGACCCCTGCGCGCATAGGATTTAGACCGGCGTGCTGACCTCTCTGTTGTGCCTAGATAGGGCTGCAACATGTTGATCTTCCGCGGCCAGGCATGACCCAGAAAAGTGTGTCCGGCCAAATGGGATCGAGCGTGTTGGGTTATGTGGTGCACCCCTGCAGGGAAGTTTATCTATTCGAATAGCCGTGTCCCTCGGTAAAAGGACGACCCGGAGTTGTACCTTGACCTTATGACAACTAGAACTGGATACTTAATAAAACACACCCTTCCAAGTGCCAGATATAACCCGGTGATCGCTCTCTAACAGGGCGACGAGGAGGGGATCGCCGGGTAGGATTATGCTATGCGATGCTACTTGGTGAACTTACCATCTACTCTCTTCTACATGCTGCAAGATGGAGGATGCCAGAAGCGTAGTCTTCGATAGGATTAGCTATCCCCCTCTTATTCTGGCATTCTGCAGTCCAGTCCACCGATATGGCCCTTTACACATATACCCATGCATATGTAGTGTAGATCCTTGCTTGCGAGTACTTTGGATGAGTACTCACGGTTGCTTTTCTCTTTTCCCCCTTTCCCTTCTACCTGGTTGTCGCGACCAGATGCTGGAGCCCAGGAGCCAGACGCCACCGTCGACGACGACTCCTACTACACCGGAGGTGCCTACTACTACGTGCAGGCCGCTGATGACAACCAGGAGTAGTTTAGGAGGATCCCAGGCAGGAGGCATGCGCCTCTTTCGATCTGTATCCCAGTTTGTGCTAGCCTTCTTAAGACAAACTTGTTTAACTTATGTCTGTACTCAGGTATTGTTGCTTCCGCTGACTCGTCTATGATCGAGCACTTGTATTCGAGCCCACGAGGCCCCTAGCTTGTATTATGATGCTTGTATGACTTATTTTATATTTAGAGTTGTGTTGTGATATCTTCCCGTGAGTCCCTAATCTTGATCATACACGTTTGCGTGCATGATTAGTGTATGATTGAATCGGGGGCGTCACAAGTTGGTATCAGAGCCAACTGCCTGTAGGAATCCCCCTTCCACACTCCTTGGCCGAAGTCGAGTCTAGACATTGCAAAAACTTTTACTAACATGGTTGTGTGTCTTACGGGCCCACGTCACCATTGGGTGGTACTAGGATCTTTTACTCCTCGACCTTTACTCTGGGACTCTGATCTCTCTCCTACTCGGGTTTAATGAATTTACTAAAATCTAACTTTAGGATCTCGTTACTACTTCCTCCCGGAGAGCCCCTCACTCCAGATGATCGCCAACTACACCAGAAGATTCGGAAGATACTCTCCAGTGTTCACTCGAGACCTTGTTCCCGTTGCTTTTGCAATTCCCTATAACCGTTATCCCTATGGAGGATTACATGCACTTGTCGTCTTACTTTCATTCCCAGTTGCTCTTGTTAATGCATCGAATTATTCTCCAAACTTTTAAGAATCCTTGAGCTTACTGCCCTGCAGTTCTTGCCTAATGAATACCCCCTACGGATAATTCCTCACACTTATCGAGTATCCGCTCATCCCCAGTTGTTCAGGTGTTTCACAAAAGTCTTCGAAGTGCCATTCGACCTTCCGAAAACCCTGAGTAGCCTGTTGCTCTTGAAATTCTTGCTTGCTTGCATTCTGGTTAATACCATAAGTCTAGTAATCTTATTGGCATCTTTTCTCACTATCATTTTGCGTCCCTTGATTCAATATGTTGCGAATGCACGCAATCATTAGTTGATCCTTATAAATTATCTTTCCGACTCAGACGTCTTTCGAACATGAGCTGGTTCTCGGCCAATCAGATTGCCATCAATTGTACCCCTAAGTCTATTCAACTTATCCATCCTTGATCAGAGCGTTTGCTCTGGATCCCTTGATTTGAAAATCATAATCCCTTTGTTATTTAAACGTTGAATTATTCAGATGTTCTATAAACCGATGCATTTGCATTCTTTCTTCCTCTGATTGGGTATCGATACTCACATCAGCTCCATTGTGGATCGCCATATCCACTGTTGGATTATTATCTGACAGTGTCCTTCATCATTAATCACCTTGTGAGTTATTTCTCCGATACATAATGCCTTTGGTAAATTGTATCCTCTCTTTTTTCCAACCATGCTCTGCTTTCGAGCTGGTGATATTTACTCTTGAAGCTTGTGGTATATGTTCCTAAGAAGCCTCGTTGGGTTGAACCTATGCCTTCCCTAATCTGTGTGAACCCGAAAGTTATATAGGTTATACACTACTGCCGCTTCGTCAGATAACTTTTCAACACTACAAGTTCGATAAAGAGAAGTGAATGTATGGTCATGCATTGGAGAAGTGGGAGTTGACCTTGAACTTTGTGTTCATGCCCATGGACACGATGTAGAACTTATCATGAAAGCTTCTCTTAAATTAAGTATCCCCTTGGTATAAGTTCATCTTATATCTGGGATCTGGCCTTTTGCAATCGTGGTTCCGACCATGTTCTCCTTTAAATACCATTTCTCGTGCAAGTTTAAGCACTTGACTTCTGCAGAGCAATACCCAATCCAACCTCTATTTTGATCTATCGTCGAGTATTACCCCCTGGTATCTCGAGATTATCACCGAACTGCATAACCTCTTATGAGTTCTTCATCAAGTACTACATCCTCACTGATTCCAATTTTTTCACGGGCTCCGAGTTATTAAACACTCAAAGACACCGACAACTGAATCGAGTCCACACTGCGATTCAACAACTCTTAGTAACCTCCATTACTTACGAGTTTGAACTCGATCACGTCATTCCTAGCCTGCTCGGCTATGTCATTATCATGCCGATTTTAACCATGCTACCTGGTCCTTCTTTCCGGAGCACAATTTTCGACGATGAGCTAACCTTACGTCGATCTTCCTCCTCATATAATTTCGCCTTAAAAATAGCAAGCTTGATTTCGAGTTTGTGTCGTATCTGTGGCTCCAATAATCTTTTGTTGCATCAGTCCTTTTGCGTGATGCAGTCGCTGTTCAATTGCTTCTTTGTGGATCCTCTCGACAACAAATTGTCGTGACCATCATCAACATTTTGACTCCTTCCAGGATATCAATGGAATTCTAGACGATAAGTGCCATCCTTGTTCCTTGGTAATTTGAGTTACCATCAACAACATCCTTACCTTCCTTTCATCACAAACTTGTTCATGTTATGGATGCAACTTGCTATCCAGCTTGTATTATGATCTACCTTGTAGTATTACTGCCTTTTTGTCAAGGATGTTGTGAGAATCTCACCACCTCTTGAGAATTCTTGATATAAGTGATACTTCACCATCACCATTATTTTCTTGGTCCCCGTGTTGATCCTAACAGGAATACCGACAGATGGACTAGTAATTTTAAAACTTCTAGCAACCTTATTGCTTTGAAGTTAATGGTCAACATTTCATTCTTAGACCATTAGTTATCGAATCGCCAACATTGTTTGTGCTACCTAAGTCCGCATTTCGGGTGCACCGTCAACCAATGTTTAATCATGTATGTTTCCTCAAGCATACCTCAATATATCATTTGAACTGACAAAAGCTATCTCCTTGTTCACATAATTGTGGAAATCCATCTTTTGGAAATCCCGATGAATTGTCGTTGAGTTCATCAGCCACCTCCTCATCCTCTCCTTGATTTAATAATGAACTCATGATTCGGAACTTGCTTCCATAGTTCATTTACCGAGAATCTTACAATGTTATCTCGTCAAATTGTGCCGCACCTTTTCTTCTCAGGCATCCTAAGTCTGAGGTATCGTGACACCAATCAAATCTGAATCTCGATCAGATGTGATGGTTGGAACATATTTCCAAGAGTTATAATGTTGGCCTTTATATGACCCGGTAAGGTTATGTCATGCATAGCACACCTGGCCGGAGGACCTATTGTTATAGCTTCCTTTTCAGCAAGGTTATCCATTCTTCCATGAGGAAATTGAAAGACTTATTCTATAAGTTGTTCTTGATGAATCCTTTGTGTATCCAAAGTCCGACCTTTGCTTGAAGACCATGTCGATGCTATCTCGAAGCATGTTTGTTGTACTCCGATTTTCAACAAGAATATTTGAAGCCCAATGCTAAATGTTTCCTGCTCAATTATCCAAACACCGCTGTATGAGTAATGTCATGAAATTTCTCTCCCCTACCTAAAAAGTTTTCTACATTATATCCTGTCATGGATATCATGCTCTACTTGTTCTTGGGAAGGGTATCCCCCTGGTATATGTGTCAAACACATTTTCCTTTCCATTGTTATATTTGATCTGAGGATCACATTTTCCTTCCATTTATTTGTTTAACCTTCCTTGTGATCCATATGATCTAAGCAGTGATATTCTTCTGCTTATGTGAACACCTTGGTGTACAACCGTGTCAGTAAGACCATGTGGCATTTGTCGATAGCATCCCGGTAGCCACCGATGGACGAGAACTTTGCCTATTGGTCCGCCTCGTTTCAACGAGCAGGAAAATGGTTCTCTTCGTCCCTCGCCCTTGGTACCCACGTTGTTGCCAACAAAACTGACAGTCTATTCTCCGACATACCTTGCTATCTTGACTGTGCAAATGTTAGCGCCTTCCTGCTTTTAACCCACATGGTGGGCCCATAACCCATCGTTCCACAGGATCGAAACCTGACTCTCCTACACCCTCCTGTTTCCAAAGTTATTCCTTGCGCATGGCCTCATAAGTAATTCACGAGCCACCTTCTGAGATATCATCAATTCTGGTATCAGACACAAAACTTATTCCCATTGCTTTGGACCCCTTCTACACTTTGTTTCAGGCATCGAACGATTGCCTACCGGCTTGAAACTCATCATGGTACCTTCTGACTTTGCTCTCGATATTTTCTTAAGTTTCAGTTTGAGAGTTACTTTCCGCCACCTTCCCCGATGTTAGTTACCAGATAATCAACCTTGCAGAGGTCCGTTCTCCCGGAATACCCACCTTATTCTTTCGTAAGTATGATGGAGTTTCCGAAGAAAGGATGCCGACTTCACCATGATGACCTGAAGCAGAGAAATAAAGACATCAACGAGGAGGATCAACTACTTCAGGAAGAGCAACCAAGACCGAGAACACTCGTTAGAATTTCGTAACCAAATCCCTTCCCCGTCACTTCCCCTATTAAATCTCGGGACGAGATTTCTTGTAGTGGAGGAGAATTGTGACGCCCGGATAATTAAGCTACGGTAATTCCACGCTAATGATGCCACGTCACCGGTATTACTGTTGCTAATCTATCGTTAGATCAAAACCGGTCCAAAATTCAAATTCAAAGTTTGATAAATAATAAAAGTTTTCAAACATTAAAATAAAAATGTTCGGTTTGTACTAAATATTACATAGATAAATATGGTGTAGTAAAAAAATTTAAAATGCCTAAATAATTTAACATGATTTAAAACAAAAAAGTATATAAATAAAAGGAAAAGAAAATACTAAAGAGAAAAACAAAACTAACAACAACAAAAAGAGAGGAAGCACCCCCCACTGGGCTCCGTCCTAGCTGGCCGGCCCAACTAGGCCAAGGCCCACCCCCACTCCCTTATACCCACTCCCCCTAACCTAATCCAACCACCGACACCCCACTCCTCCCCCCGAAATATCTCCCTCCCCCCTCTCTCGATTGGATCGGGAGGGGGAGCAAACCGCCGACGCCGCCGCCCGAATCGCCCGTCGCCGTCCATCGCCGCCCGGACCCGCCTCGCCGGCCTGCTTCCGCTCCGCCGCGTCGTCCCCGTCGACCTGCTCGACCCCCGCTGCCCGAATCCCTACCGCCCCTGTGAGCTGCCCCTCTCCTCTCTCCCCTGTGCGCCCTGCCTCTCCCCCGCGCTCGGCTCCGCCGCCCGCCGGCGCCCGCGGACTGCCGCACCTGGCCAACCCCGTGGTGCCCCGCCCACGCGCGCTCGTCCTGTTGCAGCCTGCAGCTGCCTGTGCCCCGCTCCGGCCCTTCTCCTCTGCCCGCCGTCAGCCGCTGCTCGTCGTGCGGCGTCGCCAGCCACTGCTCGCTGCTCGCCCACCCCCCCCCCCCGCCGCCTTGCTCCGTCGCCTGCGCGCCGCCCAGCTCTGCCATGGCCTCTGCCTTACACCTCCCCGTCCGGCCGCGCGCTGCGCCGCTCCCCTCGCCGCCTGCGCCGTGCTCCTCGCCGGTGTTTGCCACTGGCCTCCCCTCGCTCGGGCGACGCCCGAGACCCGGCGCCCGCTAGCGCCCGTAACTGCTAAGGCCCCTCTGGGCCAATGACACGGGGGCCCCACCCCACAGAACGGTTTTAAAAATAAAATAAAATAAATAATAATAATAAATATATATATTAAAATTAATTAATTAATTAACTTAATTAATTTTGATTAATTAAACTAAACTAATTAAACGGTTAGTTAATTAATTAATCAGTCAATGATAGTGGGGCCCACCCCTAATTAATCCTGATTAGGTTAATTAATATGTTTAATTAATATGTGTCACTGACCAGTGGGACCCACTGGTCAGGTTGACCAGTCAACCCCTGTTGACTATTGACGTCAGCATGACATCATGTTGATGTCATAAATCCAATTTCAAATTAAACTAAATAATTAATTAAATTCCAGAAATTAATAAATTCTTTTGAAAATCATATCTTTAAATCCGTAACTAGGATGGAAAAACTTTGTACATGAAAGTTGCTCAGAACGACGAGACAAATCCGAATACGTAGCCCGTTCATCCGCCACACATCCCTAGCATAGCAAACACGCAACTTTTCCCCTCCGGTTCATCTGTCCAAAAACGTCAAACACCGGGAATACTTTCCCGGATGTTTCCCCCCTTCGCCAGTAGCACCTACTACTACGTTAGGTCACCTCTAGCACCTCGTAATGCCATGTTAAACTTTATGATGCTTGATTGCTCTGTTATTTATTGTGTTCCCCCTCCGTTACTTCTTTCCGATAGACCCCGAGACTGCCGGTGACCCCCAGTTCGACTACGGTGGTGACGACCCTTCCTTCTTGCCAGAGCAACCAGGCAAGCCCCCCCCCCCCCTTGATCACCAGATATCGCCTATTCTTATCTATATTGCTTGCATTAGAAGAGTGTAGCATGTTACTGCTTTCGGTTAATACTATTCTGCTGCATAGCCTGTCATTATTGCTACAGTTGTTACCCTTACCTGCTACCCTAATGCTTAGTATAGGATGCTAGTGTTCCATCAGTGGCCCTACACTCTTGTCCGTCTGCCATGCTATACTATCGGGCCGTGATCACTAGGGAGGTGATCACGGGTATATACTATATACTTTATATACATGACACATGTGGTGACTAAAGTCGGGTCAGCTCGTTGAGTACCCGCAGGTGATTCTGATGAGGGGGCTGAAAGGACAGGTGGCTCCATCCCGGTAGAGGTGGGCCTGGGTTCCCGACGGCCCCCGACTGTTACTTTGTGGCGGAGCGACAGGGCAGGTTGAGACCACCTAGGAGAGAGGTGGGCCTGGCCCTGGTCGGCGTTCGCGGTTACTTTAAAATAACATGCTTAACGAGTTCTTGGTATTTGATCTGAGTCTGGCCATTTGGTCTATACGCACTAACCAACTACGTGGGAAAGTTATGGGCACTCGAAGTCGTGGTATCAGCCGAAGCATTCGTGACGTCAGCGACTGAGTGGCGCGCGCCGCATTGGACCGTAAGCTCGCACTTGTATTAAGGGGGCTAGATCTGCTTCCGGCCGCGTACGCAACGTGCAGGTGTGCAATGGGCGATGGGCCCAGACCCCTGCGCGCATAGGATTTAGACCGGCGTGCTGACCTCTCTGTTGTGCCTAGGTAGGGCTGCGACGTGTTGATCTTCCACGGCCGGGCATGACCCAGAAAAGTGTGTCCGGCCAAATGGGATCGAGCGTGTTGGGTTATGTGGTGCACCTTTGCAGGGAAGTTTATCTATTCGAATAGCCGTGTCCCTCGGTAAAAGGACGACCCGGAGTTGTACCATGACCTTATGACAACTAGAACTGGATACTTAATAAAACACACCCTTCCAAGTGCCAGATATAACCCGGTGATCGCTCTCTAACAGGGCGACGAGGAGGGGATCGCCGGGTAGGATTATGCTATGCGATGCTACTTGGTAAACTTACCATCTACTCTCTTCTACATGCTGCAAGATGGAGGAGGCCAGAAGCGTAGTCTTCGACAGGATTAGCTATCCCCCTCTTATTCTGGCATTCTACAGTCCTGTCCACCGATATGGCCCTTTACACATATACCCATGCATATGTAGTGTAGATCCTTGCTTGCGAGTACTTTGGATGAGTACTCACGGTTGCTTTTCTCCCTCTTTTCCCCCTTTCCCTTCTACCTGGTTGTCGCAACCAGATGCTGGAGGCCAGGAGCCAGACGCCACCGTCGACGACGACTCCTACTACACCGGAGGTGCCTACTACTACGTGCAGGCCGCTGACAACGACAATGAGTAGTTTAGGAGGATCCCAGGCAGGAGGCATGCGCCTCTTTCGATCTGTATCCCAGTTTGTGCTAGCCTTCTTAAGGCAAACTTGTTTAACTTATGTATGTACTGAGATATTGTTGCTTCCGCTGACTCGTCTATGATCGAGCACTTGTATTCGAGCCCACGAGGCCCCTGGCTTGTATTATGATGCTTGTATGACTTATTTTACATTTAGAGTTTTGTTGTGATATCTTCACGTGAGTCCCTGATCTTGATCGTACACGTTTGCGTGCATGATTAGTGTACGATTGAATCGGGGCCGTCACAACGGGCTCCTGTTCAACCACCCCTCCACAGGCTACTGTTCATCTAGCCATCCACCGTCTACTGTTCATCCAGCCCTCCACGGGGTCCTATTCATCCAGCCCCAACCGGCTCGATCGATCGGGTCATGTTCATCCAGAGGCAACACCACGGGGTCCTGTTCATCCACCCCCATCGGGAACTATTCATCCAAACCCCCCCAGCAACGCTCACTGTTCATCCAGAGGCAGCATCGATCGGCTTCAGTTAGCAGCAGTAGCAAAGGAATCGCTCGATCGGGTTAAGTTAACAGCCATCGATCGATCGCTCGGGTTTAGTAACGCGTAGCCAGCAGTGCAATCGCTCGGGTTCAGTTAGAGCCCAACGCCTCGCACCCACGCGTGTGCGTGTACAAGAGAAACACGCATCGCTTGGCCCCGACCACCCACCGTAACTGGGAACACCCCGATATTTTCCTCGCCCTCGCTTGTACAACGGTTTTTTCCGTCATGGACGACCCAAAGAATGTCATGCAGCTGCGTCTCCGGCCCGCCCAGGACGAAAAGCCCATTTTCTATCATGATTTTTTGTCATAGAAGTAGGAGCCCACCACATCTATGATGATACCGGGTTTTGTCACATTTATCGTCATAGAAGTGTCATAAGTATGACAGAAAAAAATCGTTCGGCCCAAAATGTCACAGATGTGTCTTTTTTTGTAGTGCATGGACATGGCTATTCAAATAGATTACTTCCCTCCAGGGGTGCACCAACTTATCAAACATGCTCTATTAACTCCGGCCGGACACACTTTTTTTAGTCATGCCCGGCCTCGGTTGATCGACACACCTGATGGGGAACGTTGCATGAAAATCAAAAAATTTCCTACATACCCTTTTAGAACGAAAGCGTTAGCGTCATAACGCAGTTGATGTAGTTGTACTCTTCACGATCCAATCCAATCTAGTGTCGAACGGACGACACCTCCGAGTTTAGCACATGTACGGCTCGGTGGCGTCCTCTCCTTCTTGATCCAGCAAGCGAGGGAGAGGAGGTAGATGAGATCTGAACCAACACGATGACATTGTGGTGGTAATGGCAGCGAAACACTGACAGGGCTTCGCCAAGCGCTGTTGGATCGAGGTGGAGGCTTATCGGGAGAGAGAAGAGGCTTGGGTTTGGTGTGTCCAGCCCTTGCGCCCCCTCCCCACTATATCTAGGGGTGTGGGAGGGCTGGAGGCGCAGCCCTAGCCCCTCCTCCAAGGAGGGGAGGCGTCCAAGGGAGGAAACTTGCTTCCCAAGGCAAGTGGACTCCCTCCCACTTAGGGGTTCTCCTTCCCAGGCGCATGGGCCTCGTAGGGGTTGGTTCCCTTGGCCCACTAAGGCTAGGACACCACCCTATAGCCCATGCTACTGTATGGGACGCAGTGGAACCTTCTGATACGTCTCCAACGTATCTATAATTTTTGATTGTTCCATGCTGTTTTATTATCAATATTGAATGTTTTATAATCATTTTATATCATTTTTTGGTACTAACCTATTGACATAGTGCCAAGTGTCGGTTGCTATTTTTTCCATGTTTTTTACATCGCAGGAAATCAATATCAAACGAAGTCCAAATGCCACGAAACTCCACGATGATTTTTTATTGTCACGACCGGTTTTTCAATAAAATAATTATTGAGAGACCAATCCCTTTTATGGACCAGCGAGGAAGAATTCCTTCTCACTGGTAGACAATATCTTGGTCACAGAAGAAAAATACCAGGAGTACTAAATATAATACAGGGTTGAGCAGAGATTGCCCAACAATTTATTACATGCACGCCGCTAAAACAATACGGCGGATAGGGTGGCAACTACTAACTCACGATAATAACGGTGGTGGAAATATCACCGCGAAGCGAGTGATATGATTCCAGAAGACTACAGCTCTTCGAGCGTCGGAGTGAGGCTCGAGGAGACTTATTGCGGGTGGCGGAAGCGTATACAATACAAGTGACCAATATCCGGGATCGCGCAGGACTGACTGGGACTCCTCTAGGCATCGGACGCGCTATCAAACTCTTCATCCAAGAGATCGCCTTCGTCAACATCTGGCCAAATCAACAAGCCAGGTGAGTATTATGAAAGTACTCGCAAGACAGTTCGGACATAAGATATAACAAATGTAAACATGAAGCACATGAACAAGTTAACCGGTGCGATCAGACATAGAGGTAATAAATACTGGGTGCCAAGCGAGGGTCTGAATGACGCCTCGAGCGGAAACTGCAGAATAGTAATACTGGTGCCAAACGAGTGTCTGAAAGACTCCTCGAGCAGAAAATGCAAAATAGTGATACTGGTGCCAAACAAGTGTCTGGAAGACTCCTCGAGCGGAAAATGCAAAATAGTGATACTGGTGCCAAACGAGTGTCTGAAAGACTCCTCGAGCGGAAAATGCGGAATAATAATGCCACAGTCGGGCGTCGGGGCGACACCACATAAAGGGCTTATAACAGAAAATAAATACTGTGCATGCCACAGTCGGACGTCTGAGCGACATCACAAAAAGGGCTTATATTTAAAGTAAGGAACAAGAACACGCCACAGTCGGACGTCTGCGCGACGTTACATAAAGGGCTTATATCACAACTCAATAGTACAACAGTTCGGGAACATAAATTATCACAAGCATGAGACAAAAATAAAGTTAGTCCATCCACAGGAATAACAATAAAACTGGATTTACCACCTGAGATTGTTCACCGGGGAGAAGTTTTTTTTTCACGCGGATAGATATAGATATAATGTTTTCATTACTTGGTCATGGATACGATGATTTGGAAAGAATTGACTCTGCAGAGTTTGTACTTAACCACAGCCAACGGATTTCAGTAGTCACGGGGACTAGTTCCGTCTACGGTGTTTGGAAGAAACACGTCTAACCAGTACACACCCAATTCAACCATCCGAAGCCAGGGATCACCCTCAGCAACGTTCAAGAAAAACCATGAGACGGGGAGGCTACAACCTCGCGTAGCATGGGATCAAATTTCTATACGCGCGCTCTAAGGGGGTGCCCCCCCTCTCGGTCCCAACCGGAAACACCCATGCCCCCTGACCGGATGACTGGCTTTAATCCTGGGCCAAGGTACCATCATCCCGGCCTCTCTGTTTGGTGTGTACACGGAAAGAGGTTACCAACTTACTAAACCGCATCCTGGCAATGAGACATGTGGTAGCACGGAAGGGGGAAAGAACGATAACGTGGCTCTAACCACGTTAACGTCGGAGAAAGTCGGATGACGCAAGGCTGGTATGCTACAACAGTACCTCCTTGCTACCCTTCATGTCACCACATGATTAGGCCATCTCTCATCAGAGATCATCGCAACTTTGGAACATGCGGGAAAAGAACGATAACGTGGCTCCAACCACATTAACGTCGAAGAAAGTCGGATGACGCAAGGCTGGTATGCTACAATAGTACCACCTTGCTGCCCTTCATGTCACCACATGATTAGGCCACCTCTCATCAGAGGTCATCGCAACTTTGGAACAACCGGGTCGTTGCCTTACAAGCAACGAGGTATTTACCGACACTCATATGCCACGCACAAACTTTCACGCAAACATGCAAAACACCTGTCATATCAAATGTTCAAAACATGCTTGCCTGGTTCGGAGAAGTCGGAGTCTAGCTCGGCAAAGTTCGCGGCTCCGTCACCTCTTCCGGAACCTACGGCAATCACGAAACGGGTACTAACGTGAAAACCAATGGGTGCACAGAAACTTTTCCAAATATTTTTCAAATAAATCCCATAAAAAACTAGACAAAATTTGAAGATTGTCAGAAAAAGAATCACTCAAAAATTCCTTTTTATTAAAAAGTTATAAAGGTTTCTGTCCAGGGACTTATATGTAATGAAACAGAAAAGTTCCAGGGTTTTAACTGAGAAAACAGAAAACGGTTCGATTGGGAATGCACAAGCGCAAATGATAAAGCGTATTTGCCCGAAGGCGTCAACAAAAAACGGTTCGAGGTGGAATAAAACAGAGGCTGACACGCGGGGTCCACATGTCAGGTTTGAAAAGCTCGCCGGCGCCCGAAGACTGCGGTGGACGCCGGCGTCGAACCACGGCGAGTTAGGAGAAACGGAGGGTACCAAGAGCTTCAGCGTCTTCTTCCACGTTGGTGGGTGGTGGACTCGTCCAACGGGGAGCACCACGTCGACGGCGACACTTTCTCCGGCGGACGGCGGCTCGGGTGAGGATGGGGAGCTCCGGTGGAGGGCTGCAAGCTTCAAATTGAACTGCGGGTCAGAAAGAGGGATGCATGGTGAAGCTACTGGTAAGAGAATGGAGGCGGAGGAGCACACATGGGGGCGAATCGGGCTAGATCCCGTGGCGGGTCGCGGCGGCCGGAGTCGAGGAAGGAGACCTCCTCGGGGCTCTTCCAGTGGCTAGGCGTGCTCTAGGGGGAGTGCAGGGCTGGTGGGTGCTCGAGTTGAAGCTCGGGGCCTCTATTTATAGGCGGATCGACGGGGTGGCCGTGAACGGAGAATCTCCGGCGAGCGATTACGGCGGAGCAGTGGATTGGCAGGGGGTTTGAGCGGCCAGGCAGCATCAGTGGAGGTTACTGGAGTCGTTTTACAGCTAAACGGAGATGGTCTTGGCGTAATGGCGTCGATCCACGGTGTGGTGACCAAACGGGCTCGACGGCGGCAGAGAGCGCGCTCCGCGCCCTGCGGTTCACGACGAGGGTGGTCAGCGCGTTCGGGGGAGTGGAAGACCACGCGGCGAGCTCCGGTGGTTTGGGCGGTGCTGGGTGGCGTCGTCGGCGCCGTGTCTCCCGCTGGCGTCCGCAAAGCCGCCGTCGGCGTCGGTCACGGGGCGGCGCACCTTCTGCTGCTCGTTGCCGACGCCCGCAAGGCGCCAGGCGTTCATGCGGTGCAGGAACAAGGGGGAGGGGACGAGGAGCAAGGCGACGCAGAGGCACTGGCGAGATCGACGTCCTTCTCTGAAGAAAACGACAGCAGGCCACTAACTGAATCTCTGAATATACTGAACTTGACATAGACAGTGCACTGCAGGTGTTCGACAGAGGGATTTTGCAATGAGATGAATTTTTCTGGAGCTGTAACTTGGTGAGATGACTACTCAATGCACCCAGAGGCTGCCTGATTTTACTTGGAATTTTTGGAGAAGGTTTTGAATGAATTTCACCAAATTTGACAAATCCGGTCCAAACTTGCAGCAAGTGTAGTTTGAAAATTTTGAACTGAAGACCAATGGATCTTCATGGATCTTGGTTGAGGGTTCAAAGGACTAGGGAGGAGAGTTGGTTTGGGGGCAAAAATCAAAACAGAAAATGGAGTTCCTTTGTAAATCTCCAAGTAGTAGGATAGAAGACAGAAATTTGTTTGAATAAGATTCAAATGGAAATGATCACATGGGGAGGTCCAACTTGCTGGATTTGATGCAGGTCATGATCCAAAGGTGAGGGAAGGGTTAGGAGAGAGGATTTGCACTAAGGCCATGGCAAGAAGGAATTGTTGAAAGTGGCAAAGGAGTTTTCCAAAAGCCATAGTGCATTTCCAAAAAGATTTTTAAAAGTTGTTTTCCCCAAAAGAAAAACATTTGGTCTTGAGTCCAAATGGAAAGCAAGAACCTCCAAGACCAAAGACAGATCTTGGGTGAATCCAAATAAAACTTTTGCCATAAAAAAAATATTTGAGAGGGAGAGTTCTCTTAAAGGAAAAATTTAAATCACTCCCCTCAAGTCAAATAAAAATCTTTTGAAAAATCCAAATAAAAACTTGGGTGTCACATTTATGTTCCAGAAGGAAGGCAATGAGCGCTGGTTGCACCTGGGGGTGCCCTAAGGGGGGCACAACCCACCAGGGCGTGCCAGGAGGCCTAGGCACACCCTGGTGGGTTGTGCCCACCTCGGGTGCCTCCTGGACCGCCTCTTTGCTCTATAAATACCACAATATTCTAGAGACCCTAGAACAGGCGTCGAAATATTCATCCAGCCACCGTAGAGTCCAGAACCACCAGATCCAATCTAGGCACCATCACGGAGGGGTTCACCACTTCCATTGGTGCCTCTCCGATGATCCGTGAGTAGTTCCTTGTAGACCTTCGGGTCTGTAGTTAGTAGCTAGATGGTTCTCTCTCTCTCGCTGAATTCTCAATACAATGGTCTCTTGGAGATCCATATGATGTAACTCTTTTGCGGTGTGTTTGTTGGGATCTGATGAACTTCGAGTTTATGATCAGTTATATCTTTTTATATCCATGAAAGTTATTTGAGTTTCTTTGGTCTCTTATATGCAAGATCTCTTATAGCCTCGTATTTATTCTCCAATGTTTGGGTTTTGTTTGGCCAACTTGATCTACTTATCTTGCGATGGGAAGAGGTGCCCGGTAGTGGGTTCGATCTTACGGTGCTCGATCCCAGTGATAGAAGGGGAAACGACACGTATGTATCGTTGCTACTAAGGATAAAAAGACGGGATCTATATCTACCGCCATATAGATAAACGGATCTTGTCTACATCATGTCATTGTTCTTATTGCATTACTCTGTTTTTCCATGAACTTAATATACTAGATGCATGCTGGATAGCGGTCGATGTGTGGAGTAATAGTAGTAGATGTAGGCAGGAGTCGGTCTACTAATCTTGGACGTGATGCCTATGTAATGATCATTGCCTGGATATCATCATAATTATTTGAAGTTCTATCAATTGCCCAATAGTAATTTGTTTACCCACCATTTGCTATTTTTCTCGAGAGAAGCCACTAGTGAAACCTATGGCCCCCGGGTCTTCTTTCTCATATATTTGCTTGCGATCTACTTTTCCTTTGCATTTTTATTCAGATCTATTAAACCAAAAATACAAAAATACCTTGCTGCGTTTTATTTTATTTGCGATCTATTACTTCAATCTATTACAACTTTCTCCCGTCAACTTGCCAATTTCTGGCGCCGTTACCCGAAAGGGATTGACCACCCCTTTAACACGTCGGGTTGTGAGGTGTTGTTATTGTTGGGGAACGTAGTAATTTCAAAAAAATTCCTACGCACACACAAGATCATGGTGATGCATAGCAACGAGAGGGGAGAGTGTTGTCCACGTACCCTCGTAGACCGAAAGCGGAAGCGTTAGCACAACGCGGTTGATGTAGTCGTACGTCTTCACGATCCGACCGATCAAGTACTGAACGCACGGCACCTCCGAGTTCAGCACACGTTCAGCCCGATGACGTCCCTCGAAGTCCAATCTAGCCGAGTGTTGAGGGAGAGTTTTGTCAGCACGACGGCGTGGTGACGATGATGGTGTTCTACCGACGCACGGCTTCGCCTAAGCACCGCTACAGTATTATCGAGGTGGACTATGGTGGAGGGGGGCACCGTACACGGCTAAAAGATCAAACGATCAATTGTTGTGTCTTTGGGGTGCCCCCCTACCCCCGTATATAAAGGAGCAAGGGGGGAGGTGCGGCCAGCCAGGGAGGAGGCGCGCCAAGAGGAGTCCGACTCCCACCGGGAGTAGGACTCCCTCCCTTCCTTGTTGGAATAGGAGAAGGGGGAAAGAGGTGGAGGAGAAGAAGGAAGGGGGGCACCGCCCCCCTGTCCTTGTCCTATTCGGTCTAGGGGGAGGGGCGCGCGGCCCTTGCGCTGGCCGGCTCTCCTCTTCTCCACTAAGGCCCACTATGGCCCATTAACCCCCGGGGGGTTCCGGTAACCCCTCCGGTACTCGGGTAAAATCCCGATTTCACCCGGAATACTTCCGATATCCAAATATAGGCTTCCAATATATCAATCTTCATGTCTTGACCATTTCGAGACTCCTCGTCATGTCCGTGATCACATCCGGGACTCCGAACAACCTTCGGTACATCAAAACATATAAACTCATAATATAACTGTCATCGAAACATTAAGCATGCGGACCCTACGGGTTCGAGAACTATGTAGACATGACCGAGACACGTCTCCGGTCAGACCGCATAACAACATACGTTGTTCCCTTTGTCATCGGTATGTTACTTGCCCGAGATTCGATCGTCGGTATCTCAATACCTAGTTCAATCTCGTTACCGGCAAGTAACTTTACTCGTTCCGAAATACATCATCCCGCAACTAACTCATTAGTTGCAATGCTTAAGTGATGAGCATTACCGAGTGGGCCCAGAGATACCTCTCAGACAATCGGAGTGACACATCCTAATCTCGAAATACGCCAACCCAACAAGTACCTTCGGAGACACCTGTAGAGCACCTTTATAATCACCCAGTTACGTTGTGACGTTTGGTAGCACACAAAGTGTTCCTCCGGTAAACGGGAGTTGCATAATCTCATAGTCATAGGAACATGTATAAGTCATGAAGAAAGCAATAGCAACATACTATACGATCGAGTGCTAAGCTAACGGAATGGGTCAAGTCAATCACATCATTCTCCTAATGATGTGATCCCGTTAATCAAATGACAACCCATGTCAATGGCTAGGAAACATAACCATGTTTGATCAACGAGCTAGTCAAGTAGAGGCATACTAGTGACACTCTGTTTGCCTATGTATTCACACAAGTATTATGTTTCCGGTTAATACGATTCTAGCATGAATAATAAACATTTATCATGATATAAGGAAATAAATAATAACTTTATTATTGCCTCTAGGGCATATTTCCTTCAGTTATTTGTGTGCAGGTGTTGTTTACGTTGTGTTGCTTGGTTCTCCTACTGGTTCGATACCTTGGTTTCATAACTAAGGGAAATACTCTACCGTCGCTGTGCTACATCATCCCTCCCTCTTCGGGGAAATACCGACGTAGTTCCAGCTACCATCAAGGAGAATTTCTGGCGCCGTTGCCGGGGAGGATCTTCAACATAACCAGGTTCCTAATCACAAATCTTATCTCCTCGCAATTTACATTTTTTGCCATTTGCCTCTCGTTTTCCTCTCCCCCACTTCACAAAATTTGCCACTTTATTCGCCTCTCTTTTTCTTTTCTCCGTTCTCTTGCTTTCTAGTCTCGATGGCTAGCGTCCCTACTCCTCCTTTGTCACCAGATTTTGAAGTCTTGTACTTCAAGCAAAGACAAGGAGAAAATTTGAAAGATGCCTGGTATAGGCTTATGGAATCATATCGTATTTCCAACTTAAAGGGGGACGCCAAGGTTTTGCTTCGTAATTTTTACATAGGATTGGCTTTGCATCATAGACAACTTCTTGATTTTGCAGCTAAAGGAAATTTTATTGAACTTGATGCCAATGCTGCCTATGAAATCTTAGAGGGAATTTTGGGAATTCCTCCTCAAAAGAAGGGTTTTCATTTTACCCCCGACGGAGCTCAAATGCTGGACAAACCTGGTGTAACATCCCAAATTTTCAATTTGGAATGTTATACATAGGTCATTCATGCATAGCATATTTTATTTGCATTTCGTTTCGCGATCCTCGAAATTCTAAGCAACTCAAGGACCCTCGGAGAGAGTTGGGGATTTCACTGTTTTCATATTTGAATTTTATCAAATATTGAAACAAGGATTATTTGTTTTAATTATTTTTCTCTCCAAAAATATTTCATATTAAAATATATGAGAGGAGCTAATATGACTTCTTCAAAATAAATGAAATATTGGAGGAAAAAATATTAAAATCAAATATTTTTTTTATTCGGATTTTATTGCTATTTTATTTGCATAGGAACAAATATGCATTTTTCAAAATTGCATTTTAGGCCAAGAAAATGTTCACCCTCTTCTAAAAATTTTATTTAGACGGTGAAAATTTGTTTTTGTATTTTTAGATATTTATTTATTTTTCTAGGATTTCTTTTCAGCGGAATCTGTTTTTTAAGAGAAGCCCGCCGCACCGAACTGGGCCGAGGCCCAGCTGGCCCAGCCTCCCCGCGCCGCCGTCTCCCTCGCGGAGACCGCGACCGCCACGCCGCCACTCGCCGTGGCCGAGTCGGCCCCGCCTCCCCGCCCCCTCCCGCAAGCCACCTCCCCTCTCCCCTTAAAAGCCGACCCGGGGCCCCCCTAGAGCCCCAAGCCGCAGCCGCCGCCCGCCCCGCTGCCTTGCGCCGCTGATGCCGCCGCCGCTGCATCGCCGCAAAGCCGCCCCGCGCCGCCCTCCGCCGCCCCGCGCTGCCCACGCCTCGCCGCGCCGCCGCAGAAGCCGCCGGAGCCGCCGCCGCCGATCCGATCCGATCCGGAGCCGTTTGGTTTTTTCGGTTTAGGTAAAAACCGTCGGTTTTTTTAAACCCTAGTTACGTTTTTTCAGATCGGTTCGTTGGTTTTCTCGGTTTAGTGTATTTAGCGGACGTTCGTCCATACGTTCGTTTTAACGAACGGTTTTCGCTCGTTAGTCACAGACAACGAACGTTCGTTCGTTAGTCTGTTCGTTCATTTTTCTTTTTCTCGGGTTTTTCGCGATTATTTTCGATCGCGATTTCTGATCCGATTTTTGTTTTTGTTTTTCTTTTCGCTCGTTTATCGGAATCAGGCGATTCAAGCGCCTAGAACTTCGTCTCAAAACCCTCTTTCTGTTTAACCAACTTGAACAAGATTTTGGTACTGTAAAATTTGACTTTAGTTCAGATTAGTAAACGAATCTTGTTTCTTTCGCAGTTTGAGTTTCGTTGCTCCGTTTGATTTGATTCTTTTTGCAAACCGGAGTTCTTAAGTTGAACTTTCTGGTTAGATCTTCTTACTTGAGTTTTACCCGTGCATCTTTGCTTGATTGCTTATGTATGCTATTGTTTGTTTGTGATAGAATTCCCGGAGTGCGAAGCGTGCTACTACGAGTCTCTAGGTTTTGCGGATCATTAGCAAGGCAAGTAACACATTGATCATACTCTTTTCATACCCAGTTTTTATGCATTAGCTCCAATCCTCAAACACTGCATGATTAGGATGTGATTAACTTGTGGGTATTAGGAAGTAGTTGATGAGGTAGAACCTATTGCCCTGTTACTATCAAACCCTTGGGAGTTACTTCTATGTATTTCTTATACTGCTATGCTATGCTCGTAGACGTGGTTTGGGTGAGTGAATCCATGACAGATGTGAGATTGTTAATTAATGGTTCAACTTAAGGTGGCAACTTTAATACACATCTGGGTGGATTGCTTGTTTGGGCATCTGGAGAATCCAGTGTTGTCCTAGGATATCCCGGAGTACCCGTGTGATAATCCTAAGGTCCGCCACCCAGGCTCAAAGGGAACTAAGATATTTCATGCTAGAAACTTCCGTGTGCAGCCACAAGCTATTATGGGCTCTGGCATAGTTGAGTAAGTTGCATGACCTCTTCCAGTGGTAGGCTAGCAGATGTAGAGGGATGTAGGTTGGTACTGTCTACCCGGGGTTAGAGTTAATTCTTCTGAAAGACTGTGTCTCGGTCATCCGTTTCTCAAACACCATGTAGTGCGAGAAATCCAACGGAGGAGATCGAGTCTTGTGGGGAAAAGTGCGCAAACCTCTGCAGAGTGTATAATCTAATCATGGTTAGCCGTGTCCCCGGTTATGGACATCTTGAGTATCTAGTACTTAGATTATCATAAGTATCTCATCACTCTAATTTAATATTGTTGGGTTGATAATTACTTTAATTGGGATTGAGTTGGAGGAACCTTCTCAATGATGTTTCAACTACCATGATAGTTAAAATAAAACTTATTCCTTTGTTGTAGGGAAAAATTGGCTTTTCGCAAAACTATAACCATAGAGCCTTTCCACCAGCCAAATATGCATGTAGTTATAGCATTATTCTGTTCTTGCTCTACTGTGTTATATTGCCAGCATATTCCATGTGCTGGCCCATTTTCGGGCTGCAACGTATTATGTTGCAGACTTTTCAGACGAGGAGTAAGGTTCGTTAGGTCGTTGCCGTGCAGCTCAGCTATGTCGTTGGAGTTGATGGACTCACTTTATCTTCCAAGCCTTCTGCTGTTATCGTATTAGATGGCCTTATGCCATATTTATTGAAATAAGTTCTCTTTTGAGACATTCGATGTAATAACTGTGTGATTGCTACTCTGTTATAAATCCTTCGAGTACTATGTGTGTCAGCATTACCGATCCAGGGATGACACGGAAGCACAGAGACTTGACCGTTTGAGGTCGGGTCGCTACAAGATGGTATCAGAGCACACGCTGAGTGTAGGACACGACCACTAAGATAAGCCATAGGTCACTCTTCTCTACTCATTTCTGACTCCTCTCCATTTTCTACTCTTAGGATGGCGGATTCGAGGAATAAGTTTGCACAACCGGATGAAGATGCACCCTTTGGACGACACTTGAAGGAAGTCACTAGGTACCTGAACATCGGAATACCAAGCTTCATCGGGACCTACAACGCCACTTTACCAGAACAGGAGCATTGGATGATTCGAGTTCAAGTTCCAGGAAGAACATTCACACCAGTCACTGAGCCCATAGAGTTTTCCTTTGATGCACCAACCTGGAGTCTAGGCAAGAGCATGGCAGCCCACATTGCCATGGGGCGTATTGGAGATGTCTACAGCAAGGATCTCAAGGACACTATCTACCAGATATGTGGGCGCCGAGATGAGCAATGGGAGATGATCAGCACCAAGAAGGACAGATCCATTGCAGCTTTCATCCAAAAGTTAAACCAGCACATTCGACGCCAGGAGAATCAGATGTGCGCAGACATGATAGATTTGAAGAAGGCAAAGACAAGGATCGCCGAGCTTGAAGAGGAACTCAAGTCTACACGCGATGGATATGAAGAAGAAATCACAACACTATTGGAGAAGAGCGACGACCTGATAAAGAAGATCGGAGTATTCATGGGAGACCCCGCGCCAGGAGGAGAAGACGATGATTCCACTTGCTCGGAGAACTACATTATCATCGACGACACCGACTCCGACCCCAGTGAAGATGACTTTGAAGACGAAGCTGGAGCAGACATCATGGAGTCGTCCACCGATCAAAATTTCTAGTGACCACCAAATGATTAGTAGTATTTCCCCATGTATATAGTAGTAGTTTGAGCACTTTTAACGATAGTTCTAGACCGTTTGTATGCCCTTGTTTGATTTATTGAGTGATGTGATTGTGTTTGTCTCATGTGCATATGGGTAGTGTTTTCTCACTAGACCTCCCTTCTATTTCTAATCTCTTCCCTCTAAACCCATCATATGCCTCCGAGACGTGACACCGGATTTGCCTTCCCACCTGAGCTCACTCAGTTGATCCAGCAGCAGAATGCCTTGATGCAATTGTTAGTCCATAATCAAGGCAACAACAACAACAACCCGCCTCCAGTTGACAACTTAGCTCGCTTTCTGAGGTTGCAGCCGCCGGTGTTTTCCAGTAGCACCGAGCCTATAGTTGTGATGATTGGTTGCGCCGTATTGGAAGGGAGTTGACCACCGCAGGTTGCACAGATGCTGAGAAGGTGCGCTTTGCCGCACATCAATTGGATGGACCAGCAGCCTCATGGTGGGAGAATTATACAGCCACTTTCCCCATAGCCAACGTCACTTGGGATCAGTTTCAGCAAGCTTTCCGCACAGCCCATGTCTCAGCTGGAGCTATGAGTATGAAGAAGCGTGAATTTCGCAACTTACGCCAGGGGAACCGTACTGTAGCTCAGTACGTGGATGAGTTTAGCAAGTTATCTCGCTATGCCCCTGACGATGTGGCCACAGATGCCGCGAAGCAGGAGAAATTTATGGAAGGGCTGAATGATGAGATGAGCATGAAGTTGATGGTGGCAACATTCAACAACTACCAGGAGTTGGTAGATAAGGCTCTTATGATTGAAGGGAAGCAGCAGCAGATTGAGAGCCGTAAGAGGAAGTATGGACAAGGAAGATGCAACTCAGGAGCTCAACAGAAGCCTCGTCTAACCCCAAACTTGGGAGGACTTGTTCATAACCATGGAGGTCATAACCACAACAGAGGAAGTTCGCATAACCACAATGGTTCCAAGAATGGGACTAGGAACGGAACAAGCAACAATCAGAACCGCTCCAATCCAGCCACACCCGCCAAGAGAGACCTAAGTCACATTACTTGCTTCAAGTGCGGGAAGACTGGACACTATGCCACAGAGTGCCCTGAAGCAAAGAATGGAAACGGTAATGGGAGCGCTGGGAAGAAGCCCAATCCATTCAACAAAGGACAAGTGAACCACGTTAACGTGGAGGAGGTTGAAGGGCAGCCAGACGCAGTTATCGGTAAGTTTTTGGTTAAGTCTTTTACCGCCCTTGTTCTTTTTGATACTGGTGCATCACATTCATACATATCAAGGGGATTCGTGGATAAGTTTAAACTACCAACCCAAGCCCTTAGGACCCCTCTGTTAGTAAGTTCACCTGGAGCAGATGAGTATATGGCTAGCCGATGGTGCGACCGGATACCCTTAACCATTGGTAGCCATGTTTTCCCGTCCGACCTAATAATTTTGGAGTCACAAGGATTGGATGTGATATTAGGCATGGACTGGATGTCAAAGTATGGAGGAAGCATTGACTGTGCTAGTAAGTCGATTTATCTCACCACCCCGGAGGGAAAAAGGATCAAGTATGTATCCAGGCATACGACAAGGAGAAGCCAAGTAAATTCCCTCTCAGGAGTTGTTCAGGAGGAAGTGCCTATAGTAAAGGATTTCCCAGATGTTTTTCCAGAGGAGTTACCAGGCATGCCGCCAGATCGAGACATCGAGTTTTTGATAGAACTGTTGCCAGGCACCGGGCCTATATCGAAGAGACCATACCTGATGCCGCAAATGATCTGGAGGAGATTAAGAAGAAGATCAAGGAGTTATTGGAGAAAGGTTACATCCGACGAAGTTCATCACCGTGGGGAGCCCCAGTGCTCTTGGTTGAGAAGAAGGATGGATCATTGAGGATGGTTGTTGATTATCGGGCGTTGAATGAGGTGACGATCAAGAACAAATACCCTTTGCCGATGATCAATGATTTGTTTGACCAGCTACAAGGAGCTAAAGTGTTTTCGAAGATCGATCTGCGATCAGGATATCACCAGCTGAAAATTCGAGAGAAGGATATACCAAAGACAGCATTCACCACAAGGTATGGGTTGTATGAGTATATAGTCATGTCATTTGGACTGACTAACGTCCCTGCCTATTTCGTGAGCATGATGAACAAGGTGTTCATGGAATATTTGGATAAGTTTGTTGGTGTTCATTGATGATATAATGGTATACTCAAAGAATGAAGAGGAGCACAAGGAGCATTTGCGTTTAGTTCTCGAGAAACTCAGGGAACATCGGTTGTATGCCAAGTTCAGCAAATGTGAGTTTTGGTTGAAGGAAGTTGGATTCCTTGGACATGTTATATCAGGAGAAGGTATAGCAGTAGACCCCACCAAGGTTCAGTCAGTCACTGAATGGTTGGCACCCACTTCAGTCAGCGAGATCCGCAGTTTTCTTGGACTCGCGGGATACTATCGGAGATTCATTGAGAATTTTTCCAAGATTGCGAAGCCAATGACGGAGTTATTGAAGAAGGATACCAAAGTTAAATGGACGGAGGAATGTGAGGCGAGTTTTCAGGAGTTAAAGAAACGTCTGACTACAGCCCCAATGCTGATTCTGCTGGATATACGCAAGGATTTCCAACTGTATCGCGACGCCTCTCGCTTAGGACTTGGAAGTGTGCTTATGCAGGACGGAAGAGTTGTTTCGTATGCCTCACGACAACTAAAACCGCATGAATTGAATTATGCCACGCATGATTTGGAGTTAGCAGCTGTAGTGCATGCGCTCAAGACTTGGAGACATTACCTTATTGGAAACCGTTGTGATGTGTACACTAATCATAAGAGTTTGAAGTACATTTTCACACAGAAGGAGCTGAACCTTAGGCAGAGGAGATGATTGGAGCTTATAAAGGATTATGACATGAAGCTTCACTATCATCCAGGCAAGGCCAATGTCGTGGCAGACGCTTTGAGCCGGAAGAGTTATGCTAACACCCTCGTAAGTACAGGATTGCCAAAGGAGTTAGCAGAGGATCTCAGGGAACTTCGATTGGAGATTGTTCCTAGAGGTTTTGTTGCAACAATGGAAGTTCAGTCTACATTGTTAGGAAAGATTCGAGAAGCTCAGAAGGATGACAAAGAGGTTGCCGAGATAAAAGAGAGAGTGAGCAAAGGAAAGGCCAAAGGTTTTCGTGAGGCTGAGCACGACACCTTATGGTTTGAGGACCGTGTTTATGTGCCCAATAACACAGAGATCAGGAAGTTAATACTTCAGGAGGCTCATGACTCACCATAATCGATACACCCCGGAAACACCAAGATGTATTTGGATTTGAAGGACATTTCTGGTGGACTGGTATGAAGAAGGATATTGCCGAGTATGTAGCCGTATGTGATGTATGTCAGAGAGTGAAGGCGGAACATCAAAAGCCATCAGGATTGTTACAGCCTATGCCGATACCCGAATGGAAGTGGGATAAGCTTGGCATGGATTTCATCACCGGATTGCCCAGGATCAAATCAGTATATGATTCTATATGGGTAGTAGTTGATCGCTTGACCAAAGTGGCTCACTTTATCCCAGTGAAAACCACCTATACAAGTGCGAAGTTGGCCAAGATATACATGACCAGGCTCGTATGTCTGCATGGAGTTCCTAGGACCATCGTATTAGATAGAGGAACACAGTTTACCTCAAAGTTTTGGCATCAGCTGCACCAGACTTTGGGTACAAGGCTAGAGTTCAGTACAACATTCCATCCGCAGACAGATGGACAGACCGAGAGAGTCAACCAGATTCTGGAGGATATGTTGAGAGCTTGTGCACTAGATTATGGATCTAGTTGGGATGACAATTTGCCCTACGCGGAGTTCTCATACAACAATAGCTATCAAGCCAGTTTGAAGATGGCACTGTTCGAAGCCCTGTATGGATGAAGGTGCAGAACACCGTTGATGTGGGATGAAGTTGGAGACCGACAGTTGTTTGGACCAGATTTGATCAAGGAGTCTGAAGAGAAGGTTAAGTTGATTCAAGATAGACTGAAGGTAGCTCAGTCCAGGCAGAAGAGTTATGCAGATTCGAAATGCAAGGAAGTAACCTATGAAATTGGAGACAGAGCATATCTGCGAGTGTCACCTCTGCGAGGAGTGAAACGTTTTGGAGTTAAGGGAAAGTTAGCCCCGAGATTTGTAGGACCGTACCGAATTTGGGAACGTATGGGAGAGGTTGCCTACAAGTTGGAGTTACCTGAAGGACTGTCAGGAGTACATTTCACAGTTGAAGAAGTGTCATGCTGAGATGGCCGATACACCGCTAAGATATACAGTGCCCTCGGAAGCGATTCAGTTGGACAGTGATCTGACCTATGAGGAGAAGCCAGTCAGGATTCTTGAATTTGCCAGCCGAGTTACTCGCAGCAAGGTTATCAAGTCTTGCAAAGTTCAGTGGAGCCACCATACCGACGATGAAGCCACCTGGGAACGAGAGGATGATCTTCGCAAAGACCACCCGCACCTATTCTCTAGCCAACCCGAATCTCGAGGGCGAGATTCATCTTAAGGGGGGTAGGTTTGTAACATCCCAAAATTTCAATTTGGAATGTTATACATAGGTCATTGATGCATAGCATATTTTATTTGCATTTCGTTTCGCGATCCTCGAAATTCTAAGCAACTCAAGGACCCTCGGAGAGAGTTGGGGATTTCACTGTTTTCATATTTGAATTTTATCAAATATTGAAATGATGATTATTTGTTTTAATTATTTTTCTCTCTAAAAATATTTCATATTAAAATATATGAGAGGAGATAATATGACTTCTTCAAAATAAATGAAATATTGGAGGAAAAAATATTAAAATCAAATATTTGTTTTATTCAGATTTTATTGCTATTTTATTTGCATAGGAAAAAATATGCATTTTTCAAAAACTGGATTTTAGGCCAAGAAAATGTTCACCGTGTTCTAAATATTTTATTTCGACGGTGAAAATTTGTTTTTGTATTTTTAGATTTTTATTTATTTTTCTAGGATTTCTTTTCGGCGGAATCTGTTTAAAAAAAGAGAGAAGCCCGCCGGACCGAACTGGGCCGAGGCCCAGCTGGCCCAGCCTCCCCGCGCCGCCGTCTCCCTCGCGGAGACCGCGACCGCCACGCCGCCGCTCGCCGTCGCCGAGTCGGCCACGCCTCCCCGCCCCCTCCCGCAAGCCACCTCCCCTTCCCCCTTAAAAGCCGACCCGGGGCCCCCTCGAGCCCCAAGCCGCAGCCGCCGCCGCCCGCAAGCCGCCCGCCCTGCCGCATTGCGCCGCTACTGCCGCCGCCGCCGCCTGCCGCTGCATCGCCGCCAAGCCGCCCCACTGCCCCCGCCTCGCCGCGCCGCCGCGGAAGCGGACGGAGCCGCCGCCGCCGATCCGATCCGGAGCCGTTTGGTTTTTTTTCGGTTTAGGTAAAAACCGTCGGGTTTTTTTTTAACCCTAGTTACGTTTTTTTAGATCGGTTCGTTGGTTTTCTCGGTTTAGTGTATTTAGCGGACGTTCGTCCATACGTTCGTTTTAACGAACGGTTTTCGCTCGTTAGTCACAGACAACGAACGTTCGTTCGTTAGTCTGTTCGTTCGTTTTCCTTTTTCTCGGGTTTTTTGCGATTATTTTTGATTGCGATTTCTGATCCGATTTTCGTTTTAGTTTTTCTTTTCGCTCGTTTATCGGAATCAGGCGATTCAAGCGCCTAGATCTTTGTCTCGAAACCCTCTTTCTGTTTAACCAACTTGAACAAGATTTTGGTACTGTAAAATTTGACTTTAGTCCAGATTAGTAAACGAATCTTGTTTCTTTTGCAGTTTGAGTTTCGTTGCTCCGTTTAATTTGATTCTTTTTGCAAACCGGAGTTCTTAAGTTGAACTTTCTGGTTAGATCTTCTTACTTGAGTTTTACCCGTGCATCTTTTCTTGATTGCTTATGTATGATATTGTTTGTTTGCGATAGAATTCCTGGAGTGCGAAGCGTGCTACTACGAGTGTCTAGGTTTTGCGGATCATCAGCAAGGCAAGTAACACATTGATCATACTCTTTTCATACCCAGTTTTTATGCATTGGCTCCAATCCTCAAACAATGCATGATTAGGATGTGATTAACTTGTCGGTATTGGGAAGTAGTTGATGAGGTAGAACCTATTGCCCTGTTACTATCAAACCCTTGGGAGTTACTTCTACGTATTGCTTATACTGCTATGCTATGCTCGTAGACGTGGTTTGGGTGAGTGAATCCATGACAGATGTGAGATTGTTAATTAATGGTTCAAGTTAAGGTGGCAACTTTAATACACATCTGGGTGGATTGCTTGTTTGGGCACCTGGAGAATCCAGTGTTGTCCTAGGATATCCCGGAGTACCCGTGTGATAATCCTAAGGTCCGCCACCCAGGCTCAAAGGGAACTAAGATATTTCATGCTAAAAACTTCTGTGTGCAGCCACAAGCTATTATGGGCTCTAGCATAGTTGAGTAAGTTGCATGACCTCTTCGAGTGGTAGGCTAGCAGATGTAGAGGGATGTAGGTTGGTACTGTCTACCCAGGGTTAGAGTTAATGCTTCTAAAAGACTGTGCCTCGGTCATCCGTTTCTCAAACACCATGTAGTGCGAGAAATCCAACGGAGGAGATCGAGTCTTGTGGGGAAAAGTGCGCAAACCTCTGCAGAGTGTACAATCTAATCATGGTTAGCCGTGTCCCCGGTTATGGACATCTTGAGTATCTAGTACTTGGATTATCATAAGTATCTCATCACTCTAATTTAATATTGTTGGGTTGATAATTACTTTAATTGGTATTGAGTTGGAGGAGCCTTCTCAATGATGTTTCAACTACCATGATAGTTAAAATAAAACTTATTCCTTTGTTGTAGGAAAAAATTGGCTTTTCGCAAAACTATAACCATAGAGCTTTTCCACCAGCCAAATATGCATGTAGTGATAGCATTATTATGTTCTTGCTCTACTGTGTTATACTGCCAGCATATTCCATGTGCTGACCCGTTTTCGGGCTGCAACGTATTATGTTGCAGACTTTTCAGACGAGGAGTAAGGTTCGTTAGGTCGTTGCCGTGCAGCTCAGCTATGCCGTTGGAGTTGATGGACTCACTTTATCTTCCAAGCCTTCCGCTGTTATCGTATTAGATGGCCTTATGCCATATTTATTGTAATAAGTTCTCTTTTGAGACATTCGATGTAATAAGTGTGTGATTCCTACTCTGTTATAAATCCTTCGAGTACTGTGTGTGTCAGCATTACCGATCCAGGGATGACACAGAAGCACAGAGACTTGACCATTTGAGGTCGGGTCGCTACACTTGGTGATTGCATAAACATATGGTTGAAATACAGAAATATAATGAACCCCTCAAACACCTCAATGGTAGTATCAATCGTATGAATACTCTGATTACTCTTTGCAACAAGCGTTTGGGTATTTTGGATCTTAAGATGGTTTCTTTTCCGGAGAATTTAGGGAAGCGTAAAGAGCCTCCCGGGTTTGAGAAAACCCTTACAAAAGTTGCCAAAACTTCGGAGGATGACAAAACTTAGATCCTTGCTTTATGCCCAACTAAGGGCGCAAAACTATAGCGCTTGTTGGGAGGCAACCCAATGAATAAAATTTATTTTTGCTTTTTGCTTTCTGTTCTTGAGTGTTATCACAATTATGCTACTATTATGATTGTGTTTTTTGTGTTTTAATTAGTGTTTGTGCCAAGTAGAACCAATAGGATCTTCTTGGGTGATAGTTGTTTGATCTTGCTGAAAAAAACATAAACTTTTTTATCACGTAAATAATTGTTAAAATTCACGAGAACGTGATAAAATGCTAACTCTTTTTGTAGAAGATCAAAATACAAATTATCCAGGTTGTCCTAGTTTTTTTTCAGAATTTTTGGAGTTCCAGAAGTATTCGAACAAATCAGATTGCTACAGACTATTTTGTTTTGACAAATTCTGTTTTCTTTGTGTTGCGTGCTTATTTTGATGGCTCTATCGTTTTCTTTGATGAGTTTTTGCCATAGAAAAGTTGGAATACAGTAGATATAATACAAAAACAAAATAAGAATCTGTTTGATACAGCACTTATAGTAGTGGTTTATTTTTCTTACACTAACGGATCTCACGAAGGTTTTGTTGAGTTTTGTGTGATTGAAGTTTTCAAGTTTTGGGTTATCTTACGATGATGAAGGAAGGATGTAAGAGCCTAAGCTTGGGGATGCCCCGGCATCCCAAGCTATTATCCAAGAATGAGCAACCAACTAAGCTTGGGGATGCCCCCGAGTGGCATCCCCGCTTTCTTCCAACAACTATCGGTATTTTACTCGAGGCTATATTTTTATTCATCACATGATATGTGTTTTGCTTGGAGCGTCTTGCCTGATATGCGTCTTTGATTGTTTTATTTTGTGTTTTAAGTCATCAATCCTTGCTGGACACACCTTTTTGAGAGAGCCAAAATTATATCATGACTTGATAGAATTGCTCTCTATGCTTCACTTAAATCTTTTATGAGCTAGGACTTGCTCTAGTGCTTCACTTATGTCTTTTTGAGCACGGTGTGCTTTGTTATTTTTGAAAAAATGCTCTCTTGCTTCATTTGGATTTATTTGAGAGTTAGTAAAATTTTGAAGAAATTCTATCTTTCTTCACTTAAATTATTTTGAGAGAAAGAAAATTTGTTATCCTCATGATCTTCACTTATATTTGTTTGAGCTTATGAAAAGCAACACATGAAAATTAGTCCCAAAGTGGTAGATATCCAAGAAGGATAAAGTAAAACAAAATGTCATGAAGATCATTGGACAAAATAAACTTGATTCTTAGTAATAGTTTTGAGATATGATGATGTGATATGTGAGTTATGTTGATGAGTAATTGTGCTCTAGTAAGAATATTGGTGTTAAGGTTTGCGATTCCCTATGCATGCACGAAAGTCAATAATCATGCAATGAAAATTATATCCTACTTGTGGTGCATTATTCGGTGTTAATTATGCTTAATGCTTGCTTATGAGATTATTCGTTTCTTGGTTGGTCGCTTCCCAATCTTTTGCTAGCCTTCACTTTGCACTAAGTATGACCTCTACTTGTGCATCCAAAATCCTTTAAACCAGTTTTACCACATGAGTCTGTAAGTGCATCTAGTGCCCCTTAGTGATTTTGGTGTATTGAAGACCTATAGGTTAAGGGACTGATGCGTTTGTGAGTGGACACATGTCTATAAGTCTATGAGGAGTTTGATGTTTACAGAGAAAGTCGACCCCTAAAAATGAATGTCTTCAACTGAAGACTTTGGATTTCTGAAGACTTTGAAAGTGAAGAAATTGGTGTGACCATGAAGACTTGATATTCATACGAGGAACATGAAGCGTGAAGACTTTTGTTTTCGTAGTTTCATTTTCTCTTTCTTGAGTCATAGGAAACACCGTACTGCTAAAGGGGGTCGAGGAAAAACTAAGGAAAAGTTTCCAAGTGATGCTCATCTCAGAATCCTACACCTACACATCCCTTTGAGTGAAGCCATTGGAAATATCATGTAGTTCAGTCAATTTCTTCAGTGACAGAGATGAAGTTCTTCTAGTCTCTGAGGAATTTGTTCTGACTAAGGAGTTAGGAATTCGCCAGTGCGGATTCCCTACAAGTGAGGATTGTGATAGCCCTGAGGAATTTGATAGTCAAATTTCCGACCGTTGCTGTGCTATGCGCCAGCTGTCCCAAAATATCTACCCACCTAACAGTCATATCATTGAACGGCGTTTATGTCTTATCATGTCGGGCTGCTCCCTAGGCTATAAATAGCCGCCCCCTACAAACACTAGCTGGTTGGCTGCTCCGAGAGAAACTGACACTTGTCATTGAGAGCATCCCATCCTCCGAGGACTTTGAACGAAAATCATCAAGTGAGGAAAACCCAAACCCAAACACCTACAAACCCAAAGTGATTGAGCATCATTGAAGATATTGATCATGCGCGGATCCGACGCTTGTTACCTTTGAAGACTATGCATCTTCCAGGCGGTTAGGCGTCATGGTCTAGAGCATCCAAGAGGAAATTGTGGATCGCCGAGTGACCGAGTTTGTGAAGGTTTGGAAGTCACCTGAAGACTTACCACGAGTGATTGGGCGAGGTCTGTGTCACCTTAGCTCAAGGAGAATACGGTGAGGACTGTGTGTCCTCAGGTTTAAATACCTAGCCGCTCCAACCAGACGTACAACTATCACAGCAGTTGGAACTGGTCTACCAAATCATTGTCTTCATCGAGCTTACTGGTTCTATTTCCTCATTATTGTGTTGTGTGCTTTTTCATATCTGTTTGAAGACTTTGACTGAAGACTTTCTCAATTTCCTCACTCCAATTTCTTCAGTATGTTTGTCTTCATCCTGCTTATCCCGTGCTTACGCTTTCTGTACTCTGTGTTTGTTTTCATTTCATCATGGTGTCCATATTTATGTTATGCCATGTGTGCATCTGAGTACTTATTCCGCTGCAAGTAGTTCTCCGCTTAGGAATTTCCTCACCCTAAAATTCCTCAGTGAAGAATTCATAAAAATCGCCTATTCACCCCCCTCTAGTCGACTTAACGCACTTTCAATTGGTATCAAAGCAAGGTACTCCCTTGTTCTGTGTGATTTTGGTTTAACCGCCTGGAGTTTTAGTTATGTCGACCGCAGGAATGAAGACTGTCTCATGCCCCATCTTTGACGGTCGTGATTATCCTAAGCGGAAGGCCATGATGAAGAAGCGACTCATGGCGATGAACAACAAGCTGTGGACCATCACTGAGATTGGTCTTACCGATCTGTGCAAGATGGCGGAGGCTGATGACATTCGCAAGTACACTCTTCTAAACCTCACGGCGAAGGACATCATCTGCTCCTGTCTGTCTCAAAATTAGTTCAGGAACATTATGCATCTCAGCCATGCAAAACTTATCTGGGACCAACTCTCTGAGGTCTATGAGCTGACCATGACCCCTGGTTTGAGGATTTCATGGTATCACGCAAGGCTATGACTTTCGAGTCAGAATCATCATCCTTTGCACCATGCCTTATGGCAAAAAGTGCCAAGGTAACTGAATGCTACCTGTTTGAGTCTAGTGATGATAAGTCTGGTGATGAATTTGGACCCAGCTACACCAAACTTGCTTCCCTTGCCACTAAACAACAAAGAGCTTTGGAAAAAGCTCAAAATATGCTTGATGAGAGCGATGATATGTTGGGTGAAGAAATGGATCGCACTAAAACTTTGACTGAAAATCTTTAGAGACTTCAGTCCAAGTTTGATAATCTTCAAAGTCATCATAACACTCTCTTATCTGATCATGAGAAGCTTTCTTATGAATTTCTTCAAAGAAAGCAAGATCTTGAAAAGCTAAGGGTGAGTTATGAAGATCTTCAGAAGGAGCGTGATTCATTACTTGCTCAACAAATCAGCGCTGCTCAGGAAGAATTTATTCCTCCATGTTTGAAGCGCATTGAACGTGAATCTGCTAATTCTTCACCTGAATGTTCAAATGCTTCTACCGCTACAAATTCTTCACCTATCTCTGCTATCACTAATTCCTCATCTGAGGATATCGCTAGTATCACTGACAATGCAGGGCTGAAGGAATTGTATATGACAGGCATGTACAAAAGCCTCAAAGGGCATCCGGCTCTTTGTGATGTGCTTAAAAAGCAGATCCTCAACAGGAACCCTAGGAAAGAGGGTATTGCATTTGAGAGGAAACTCAATGCTGATGGAACATACTGGAAGCCTGAGCAGTACCCCAAAACCTCATGGGTTGCTGCAAAGGGACCTCCAGTAGATCCATCAACTCTATCTGGCTTTACATGTGAATCTCCTCATTCTTCTGATGAGTCATTTGACTCAAACTATAAGCTGTTCAAAAATTAGAATGGTGAAGTATTTGCTAGATATGTTGGCACTAACTGCAGGAACGGTTCCCCTATGAAGAAAATCTGGGTTCCCAAAAGGTGCCATGAAAGTCTTCAGGTGAATGCCATCATGACACCACCTGTGAAGAATAGGAACCCCAGATCAAGTTCTTCATATGGACCAAACTCTTCATATGGATCCAAGTCCTCATACGGACCAAATTCCTCACGTGAATCAAATTTCTCAAAAGGATCAAAATCCTCATATGAACATCATCATGCTATCACTTCTGTTTCGCAGGAAGAACCAAGGACTATGAATATGTGCATTATTCTGCAAACCATTATGTTCTTAAGTCCTCGAAGAATTTCTCTGCTTATTCATATGCTTACCCTAACTCCTCTTATGTGAAACGAAGTGGACTGGCTTCTATGCCACCTTTCTCTTATGGAGCTCGCAGAATGATGAACTCTTTGCCACCCCTTTAGATGTGGGTGGTGAAGAAAAAGAACTAATCTCTTATGCAGGGTCAGGTCTCCAGACGTACTTAAACGTCTGAAGAATTTGCTGGAGACCTGAATATGCTTGAAAGGACGCAAGCTAATCATGAAGAAATGAACTTTCATTTCTCACGTCCTCATACTGCTTTATCTGTTCTATTCTTGATGAAATTGGTGTCATATTCTTCACTGATGAAGTATATGAGTTCGTAAGTTGCACTAATTCATCTGTAGGATGATCAACCCAAAGCCACTGAGTGGGTCCTCGATAGTGGATGTACAAACCACATGACTGGTGATAAGAATCTATTGATGGATGCTCCCTTATCTCCATCGCATCTGAAGCATATCACCTACGCTGACAAAGGAAAAAAGCAAGGTATTGGGTCTAGGTAAGGTTGCGATCTCAAAGGATCGACACATGGACAAAGTCATGCTTGTCGATTCCTTAGGATTCAACCTCATGTTAGTCTCAATTCTTTGTGATCTTGATATGGTTGTTATCTTTGGCAAGTATCGTTGTGTTGTGATCATGGAAGCTGACCATTCCAAAGTCTTCGAAGGCTTTAGGAGAGGAGATCTGTATATTGTTGGTTTCTCTACAGGACCACAACCAGCTATATGTCTACTTGCAAAAGCTTCAAAAGGCTGGCTATGGCATCGACGACTTGGTCATGCTGGTATGAGGAACTTGCACACGCTCGCGAAGAAGAAGCATGTCATTGGCATTGAGAATGTCAAATTCCTCAAGGATCACTTGTGCGGAGCCTGTGAAGCTGGAAAGATGACCAAGGCCAAGCATCCAGCGAAGACCATCATGACTACCACTCGTCCATTTGAATTGCTTCACATGGATTTCTTTGGTCCTAACCATTATTTTGCATTCACCAATGAAGCATCTCTATATGGCTTTGTTATTGTTGATGATTACTCTCGATACACATGGGTACATATCATCACTTACAAACGTGAAGTGCGGGAAGTCTTCAAACGATTTTCCTCTAGGGATTCAACCAACTTTGGTGTGAAGATCAAGCACATCAGAAGTGACAATGGAACTGAGTTCAAGAATACTGGTCTTGATGACTATCTTGATGAACTTGGTATTACTCATGAGTTATCTGCTCCTTATACTCCTCAGCAGAATGGCGTCGTGGAGTGCAAGAACAAGACTCTTGTTGAGATGGCTCGCACTATGCTTGATGAATACAAGACACCTCGTCATTTCTGGATTGAGCCAATTGATACTGCGTGCCACATCATCAACATGGTATTGATATGTCCATTTTGCATCATGCTTTTATATCGATATTTGCATTATGGGCTGTTATTACACATTATGTCATAATAATTATGCCTATTCTCTCTTATTTTACAAGGTTTACATGAAGAGGGAGAATGCCGGCAGCTGGAATTCTGGGCTGGAAAAGGAGCAAATATTAGAGACTTATTCTGCACAACTCCAAAAGTCTTGAAACTTCACGGAGGCATGTTTTGGAATATATAAAAAATACTGGAGAAAGAATCAACCAGAGGGGGCCCACACCCTGGCCACAAGGGTGGGGGCGCGCCCTACCCCCTGGGCGTGCCCCTTGTCTCGTGGGCCCCCTGGCAGGCCTCCGGTGCCCATCTTCTGCTATATGAAGTCTTTCTTCCGAGAAAAATAAGGAGGAAGCTTTCGGGACGAAACTCCGCCGCCACGAGGCGGAACGTGGCGAACCCAATCCAGGGCTTCGGCGGAGCTGTTCTGCCGGGGAAACATCCCTCCGGGAGGGGGAAATCATCACCATCGATCCTCTCATCGGGAGGGGGTCAATCTCCATCAACATCTTCACCAGCACCATCTCATCTCAAACCCTAGCTCATCTGTTGTATCCAATCTTTGTCTCAAATCCTCAGATTGGTACCTGTGGGTTGCTAGTAGTGTTGATTACTCCTTGTAGTTGATGCTAGTTGGTTTATTCGGTGGAAGATCATATGTTCAGATACTTTATGCATATTAATACCCCTCTGATTATGAACATGAATATGATTTGTGAGTTGTTACGTTTGTTCCTGAGGACACGGGAGAAGTCTTGATATAAGTAGTCATGTGAATTTGGTATTTGATACGTCTCCAACATATCTATAATTTTTGATTGTTCCATGCTATATTATATTCTGTTTTGGATGATTAATGGGCTTTATTATACACTTTTATATTATTTTTGGGACTAACCTATTAACCGGAGGCCCAACCCAAATTTCTGTTTTTTTGCCTATTTCAGTGTTTCGCAGAAAAGGAATATCAAACGGAGTCCAAACGGAATGAAACCTTCGGGAACATGATTTTCGGAACAAACGTGATCCAGAGGACTTGGAGTGGACGTCAAGCAACAGGCGAGGAAGCCACGAGGTAGGGGGCGCGCCTACCCCCCTTGGGCACGCCATCCACCCTCGTGGGGCCCACGTTGCTCCACCGACGTACTTCTTCCTCCTATATATACCCATACACCCTAGAAACATCGTATACGGAGCCAAAACCCTAATTCCACCGCCGCAACCTTCTGTACCCGTGAGATCCCATCTTGGGGCCTTTTCCGGCATCCTGCCGGAGGGGGCATTGATCACGGAGGGCTTCTACATCAACACCATAGCCTCTCCGATGATGTGTGAGTAGTTTACCTCAGACCTTCAGGTCCATAGTTATTAGCTAGATGGCTTCTTCTCTCTCTTTGGATCTCAATACAAAGTTCTCCTCGATTCTCTTGGAGATCTATTTCATGTAATTCTTCTTTTGCGGTGTGTTTGTCGAGACCGATGAATTGTGGGTTTATGATCAAGTTTATCTATGAACAATATTTGAATCTCCTCTGAATTCTTTTATGTATGATTGGTTATCTTTGCAAGTCTCTTCGAATTATCAGTTTGGTTTGGCCTACTAGATTGATCTTTCTTGCAATGGGAGAAGTGCTTAGCTTTGGGTTCAATCTTGCGGTGTCCTTTCCCAGTGACAGCAGGGGCAACAAGGCACGTATTGTACTTGCGGTGTCCTTTCCCAGTGACAGCAGGGGCAATAAGGCACGTATTGTATTGTTGCCATCGAGGATAAAAAGATGGGGTTTATATCATATTGCATGAGTTTATCCCTCTACATCATGTCATCTTGCTTAAAGCATTACTCTGTTCTTTTGAACTTAATACTCTAGATGCATGCTGGATAGCGGTCGATGTGTGGAGTGATAGTAGTAGATGCAGAATCTTTTTGGTCTACTTGTCACGGACGTGATGCCTATACACATGATCATACCTAGATATTCTCATAACTATGCTCAATTCTATCAATTGCTCGACAGTAATTTGTTCACCTACCGTAATACTTATGCTCTTGAGAGAAGCCACTAGTGAAACCTATGGCCCCCGGGTCTATTCTCCATCATATTAATCTTCCAACACTTAGCTATTTTTATTGCTGTTTATTTTTACTTTGCATCTTTATTTATCTTTATCATAAAAATACCAAAAATATTATCTTATCATATCTATCAGATCTCACTCTCGTAAGTGACCGTGAAGGGATTGACAACCCCTTTATCGTGTTGGTTGCGAGGTTCTTATTTGTTTGTGTAGGTGCGTGGGACTCGAGCCTGGCCTCCTACTGGATTGATACCTTGGTTCTCAAAAACTGAGGGAAATACTTACGCTACTTTACTGCATCACCCTTTCCTCTTCAAGGGAAAACCAACGCAGTGCTCAAGAGGTAGCAAGAAGGATTTCTGGCGCCGTTGCCGGGGAGTCTACGCACAAGTCAAGACATATCAAGTACGCATCACAAACTCTTATCCCTCGCATTACATTATTTGCCATTTGCCTCTCAATTTCCTCTTCCCCACTTCACCCTTGCTGTTTTATTCGCCCTCTCTTTTCCGTTCGCCTCTTTTTCGCTCGCTTCTTGTTTGATTGTGTGTCGGATTGCTTGCTTGTCACTATGGCTCAAGATAATACTAAACTGTGTGACTTTACCAATACCAACAACAATGATTTTCTTAGCACTCCGATTGCTCCTCTTATCGATGCTGAATCTTGTGAAATTAATGCTGCTTTGTTGAATCTTGTCATGAAAGATCAATTCGCCAGCCTTCCTAGTGAAGATGCCGCTACCCATCTGAATAGCTTCATTCGTGGAATATGCAAAAGAAGAAAGATGTGGACAATGATATTGTTAAATTGAAGCTATTTCCTTTTTCGCTTAGAGATCGTGCTAAAGCTTGGTTTTCGTCTTTGCCTAAAAATAGTATTGATTCGTGGAATAAGTGCAAAGATGCTTTTATCTCTAAGTATTTTCCTCCCGCTAAAATCATCTCTCTTAGAAACGATATTATGAATTTCAAGCAACTTGATCATGAACATGTTGCACAATCTTTGGATGATTATACAAAAAATTATGCCGGATTGAATTTTGCTTCTAGGAATCTTTTAGATTCGGCCGCGGGAGGCAATTTTATGGAAATCACTTTAGGAGAAGCTACTAAACTCCTAGATAATATTATGATTAATTATTCTCAATGGCATACTGAAAGATCTACTAGTAAAAAGGTGCATGCAATAGAAGAAATTAATGTTTTGAGTGGAAAGATGGATGAACTTATGAAATTATTTGCTACTAAAAGTGTTTCTTCTGATCCTAATGATATGTCTTTGTCTAATTTGATTGAGAATAATAATGAATTTTGGATGTAAATTTTGTTGGTAGGAATAATTTTGGTAACAACGCGTATAGAGGACACTTTAATCCTAGGCCGTATCCTAGTAATTCCTCTAATAATTATGGTACTTCCTGTAGGACAACATTCTTATGGAAATTTTAATAAGATGCCCTCTGATTTTGAGACTAGTGTTAAAGAGTTTATGAATTCACAAAAGAATTTCAATGCTTTGCTTGAAGAGAAATTGCTTAAAGTTGATGAGTTGGCTAGGAACGTTGATAGAATTTCTCTTGATGTTGATTCTTTGAAGCTTAGATCTATTCCACCTAAGCATGATATCAATGAGTCTCTCAAATCCAAGAGAATTTCCATTGATGAGTGCAAAGAAAGAACCGCTAGGATGCGTGCTAAGAAAGATTGCTTTGTGAAAGCGTGTTCTTCTAGTTTTTGTGAGAATAAAGATGAAGATCTAAAAGTTATTGATGTTTCGCCTATTAAATCTTTGTTTTGCAATATGAATCTTGATAATGATGGGACTGGAGATGAGCAACCTTTACCTAGAAGGCGTTCCAAAAATTCGGAGTTTTTAGATCTTGATGCTAAAATTGGTAAAAGTGGGAGTGAAGAGGTCAAAACTTTAGATATCAATGAACCCACTATTTTGGATTTCAAGGAATTTAATTATGGTAATTGCTCTTTGATAGATTGTATTTCCTTGTTGCAATCCGTGCTAAATTCTCCTCATGCTTATAGCCAAAATAAAGCTTTTACTAAACATATCGTTGATGCTTTGATGCAATCTTATGAGGAAAAACTTGAGTTGGAAGTTTCTATCCCTAGAAAACTTTATGATGAGTGGGAACCTACTATTAAAATTAAAATTAAATATCATGAATGCTATGCTTTGTGTGATTTTGGTGCTAGTGTTTCCACGATTCCAAAAACCTTGTGTGATTTGTTAGGTTTCCGTGAATTTGATGATTGTTCTTTAAACTTGCACCTTGCGGATTCCACCATTAAGAAACCTATGGGACGATTTAATGATGTTCTTATTGTTGCAAATAGGAAATATGTGCCCGTAGATTTTATCGTTCTTGATATAGATTGCAATCCTTCATGTCCTATTATTCTTGGTAGACCTTTCCTTAGAACGATTGGTGCAATTATTGATATGAAGGGAATATTAGATTCAAATTTCCGTTAAGGAAAGGCATGGAACACTTCCCTAGAAATAAAATTAAATTGCCATATGAATCTATTATGAGAGCCACTTATGGATTGCCTACCAAAGATGGCAACACCTAAATCTATCCTTGTTTTTATGCCTAGTTAGGGGCGTTAAACGATAGCGCTTGTTGGGAGGCAACCCAATTTTATTTTTATTTTTTTGCTTTTTGCTTCTGCTTAGGAATAAATCTTTGATCTAGCCTCTGGTTAGATTTTTTTTTATGTTTTAATTAGTGTTTGTGCCAAGTTAAACCTGTAGGATCTTCTTGGATGATAGTTATTTGATCTTGCTGAAAATTCCAGAAACTTTCTGTTCACGAAAACAATTGTTAAAAATTATCAGAACGTGATAAAATACTGATTCAAATTGCAGCAGATCAATAAACATATTATTTAGGTCGTCCTATTTTGGCAGAATTTTTAGAGTTCCAAAAGTTTGCGTTAGTTACAGATTACTATAGACTTTTCTGTTTTTGACAGATTCTGTTTTTCGTGTGTTGTTTGCTTATTTTGATGAATCTATGGCTAGTAAAAGAGCTTATAAACCATAGAAAAGTTGGAATACAGTAAGTTTAACACCAATACAAATAAAGAATGAGTTCAATACAGTACCTTGAAGTGGTGTTTTGTTTTCTTTCGCTAACGGAGCTCACGAGATTTTCTGTTGAGTTTTGTGTTGTGAAGTTTTCAAGTTTTGGGTAAAGATTTGATGGATTATGGAACAAGGAGTGGCAAGAACCTAAGCTTGGGGATGCCCATGGCACCCCAAGATAATCTAAGGACACCAAAAAGGCAAAGCTTGGGGATGCCCCGGAAGGCATCCCCTCTTTCGTCTTCGTCCATCGGTAACTTTACTTGGAGCTATATTTTTATTCACCACATGATATGTGTTTTGCTTGGAGCGTCTTGTATAATTTGAGTCCTTGCTTTTTAGTTTACCACAATCAACTTTGCTGTACACATCTTTTGAGAGAGACACACATGATTCGGAATTTATTAGAATACTCTATGTGCTTCACTTATATCTTTTGAGCTATATAGTTTTGCTCTAATGCTTCACTTATATCTTTTAGAGCACGGTGGTGAATTTGTTTTATAGAAACTATTATTCTCTCATGCTTCACTTATATTATTTTGAGAGTCCTACAAAACAGCATGGTAATTTTCTTAAATTGGGAAATTAGTCCTAATATGTTAGGTATTGAAAATTAGTAAAAACTTTCTTATGAGTGTGTTGAATACTAAGAAAAGTTTGATGCTTGATGATTGTTGTGAGATATGGAGGTAGTGATATTAAAGTTGTGCTAGTTGAGTAGTTGTGAATTTGAGAAATACTTGTGTTGAAGTTTGCAAGTCCCATAGCATGCACGTATGGTAAACGTTGTGTAACAAATTTGAAACATGAGGTGTTCTTTGATTGTCCTCCTTATGAGTGGCGGTCGGGCACGAGCGATGGTCTTTTCCTACCAATCTACCCCCCTAGGAGCATGCGCGTAGTGCTTGGTTTTTGATGACTTGTAGATTTTTGCAATAAGTATGTGAGTTCTTTATGACTAATGTTGAGTCCAAGGATTATACGCACTCTTTGTTGGGGATCGTAGCAGAATTTTAAAATTTCCTACGCATCACTAAGATCCATCTATGGAGTATACTAGCAACGAGGGGAAAGGAGTGCATCTACATACCCTTGTAGATCGCGAGCGGAAGCGTTCCAATGAACGAGGTTGATGGAGTCGTACTCGCCGTGATCCAAATCACCGATGACCGAGTGCCGAACGGACGGCACCTCCGCGTTCAACACACGTACGGAGCAGCGACGTCTCCTCCTTCTTGATCCAGCAAGGGGGAAGGAGAGGTTGATGGAGATCCAGCAGCACGACGGCGTGGTGGTGGATGTAGCGGGATCTCGGCAGGGCTTCGCCAAGCTTCTGCGAGAGGGAGAGGTGTTGCAGGGGAGGAGGGAGGCACCAAAGGCTGTGGTATTGCTGCCCTCCCTCCCCCCTTTATATAGGCCCCCTGGGAGGGGGGCGCCAGCCAAGAACCCATCTATGGGGGGGCGGCGGCCAAGAGGGGGAAACTTCCCCCCCAAGTCAAGTGGGGCGCCCCCCCACCCTAGGGTTTCCAACCCTAGGGCAGGGGGGAGGCCCATCGGGGGCGCCCCAGCCCACTAAGGGCTGGTTCCCTTCCCACTTCAGCCCATGGGGCCCTCCGGGATAGGTGGCCCCACCCGGTGGACCCCCGGGACCCTTCTGGTGGTCCCGGTACAATACCGATAACCCCGAAACTTTCCCGGTGGCCAAAACTGGACTTCCTATATATAATTCTTCACCTCCGGACCATTCCGGAACTCCTCGTGACGTCCGGGATCTCATCCGGGACTCCGAACAACTTTCGGGTTTCCGCATACTCATATCTCTACAACGCTAGCGTCACCGAACCTTAAGTGTGTAGACCCTACGGGTTCGGGAGACATGCAGACATGACCGAGACGCCTCTCCGGTCAATAGCCAACAGCGGGATCTGGATACCCATGTTGGCTCCCACATGTTCCACGATGATCTCATCGGATGAACCACGATGTCGAGGATTCAATCAATCCCGTATACAATTCCCTTTGTCAAACGGTATGTTACTTGCCCGAGATCCGATCGTCGGTATCCCAATACCTTGTTCAATCTCGTTACCGGCAAGTCTCTTTACTCGTACCGCAATGCATGATCCCGTGACTAACTCCTTAGTCGCATTGAGCTCATTATGATGATGCATTACCGAGTGGGCCCAGAGATACCTCTCCGTCACACGGAGTGACAAATCCCAGTCTCGATCCGTGCCAACCCAACAGACACTTTCGGAGATACCCGTAGTGTACCTTTATAGTCACCCAGTTACGTTGTGACGTTTGGCACACCCAAAGCACTCCTACGGTATCCGGGAGTTGCACGATCTCATGGTCTAAGGAAAAGATACTTGACATTGGAAAAGCTCTAGCAAACGAACTACACGATCTTTGAGCTATGCTTAGGATTGGGTCTTGTCCATCACATCATTCTCCTAATGATGTGATCCCGTTATCAATGACATCCAATGTCCATAGTCAGGAAACCATGACTATCTGTTGATCAACGAGCTAGTCAACTAGAGGCTTACTAGGGACACGTTGTGGTCTATGTATTCACACATGTATTACGATTTTCGGATAACACAATTATAGCATGAACAATAGAAAATTATCATGAACAAAGAAATATAATAATAACCATTTATTATTGCCTCTAGGGCATATTTCCAACAGTCTCCCACTTGCCCTAGAGTCAATAATCTAGTTACATTGTGATGAATCGAACACCCATAGCGTCCTGGTGTTGATCATGTTTTGCTCTAGGGAGAGGTTTAGTCAACGGATCTGCTACATTCAGGTCCGTATGTCCTTTACAAATATCTATGTCTCCATTTTGAACACTTTCACGAATGGAGTTGAAGCGACGCTTGATATGCCTGGTCTTCCTGTGAAACCTGGGCTCCTTGGCAAGGGCAATAGCTCCAGTGTTGTCACAGAAGAGAGTCATTGGGCCCGACGCATTGGGAATCACCCCTAGGTCGGTAATGAACTCCTTCATCCAGACTGCTTCCTGTGCTGCCTCTGAGGCCGCCATGTACTCCGCTTCACATGTAGATCCCGCCACGACGCTTTGCTTGCAACTGCACCAGCTTACTGCTCCTCCATTCAAAATGTACACGTATCCGGTTTGTGACTTTGAGTCATCCAGATCTGTGTCAAAGCTAGCATCGATGTAACCCTTTACGACGAGCTCTTCGTCACCTCCATAAACGAGAAACATATCCTTAGTCCTCTTCAGGTACTTCAGGATATTCTTGACTGCTGTCCAGTGTTCCATGCCGGGATTACTTTGGTACCTTCCTACCAAACTTACGGCAAGGTTTACATCAGGTCTGGTACACAGCATGGCATACATAATAGACCCTATGGCCGAGGCATAGGGGATGACACTCATCTTTTCTCTATCCTCTGCCGTGGTCGGGCATTGAGCTGTGCTCAATTGCACACCTTGCAATACAGGCAAGAACCCCTTCTTGGACTGATCCATATTGAACTTCTTCAATATCTTGTCAAGGTACGTACTCTGTGAAAGACCAATGAGGCGTCTCGATCTATCTCTATAGATCTTGATGCCTAATATATAAGCAGCTTCTCCAAGGTCCTTCATTGAAAAACACTTATTCAAGTAGGCCTTTATACTTTCCAAGAATTCTATATCATTTCCCATCAATATATGTCATCCACATATAATAAGAGAAATGCTACAGAGCTCCCACTCACTTTCTTGTAAACACAGGCTTCTCCATAAGTCTGTGTAAACCCAAACGCTTTGATCATCTCATCAAAGCGAATGTTCCAACTCCGAGATGCTTGCACTAGCCCATAGATTGAGCGCTGGAGCTTGCATACTTTGTCAGCATTCTTAGGATCGACAAAACCTTCCGGCTGCATCATATACAATTCTTCCTTAAGGAAGCCATTAAGGAATGCCGTTTTGACGTCCATCTGCCATATCTCATAATCATAGTATGCGGCAATTGCTAACATGATTCGGACGGACTTCAGCTTCGCTACGGGTGAGAAAGTCTCATCGTAGTCAACCCCTTGAACTTGTCGATAACCCTTAGTGACAAGTCGAGCCTTATAGATGGTCACATTACCATCCGCGTCTGTCTTCTTCTTAAAGATCCATTTATTTTCTATGGCTCGTCGATCATCGGGCAAGTCAGTCAAAGTCCATACTTCGTTTTCATACATGGATCCTATCTCGGATTTCATGGCTTCTAGCCATTTGTCGAAATCCGGGCCCGCCATCGCTTCTTCATAGTTCGAAGGTTCACCGTTGTCTAACAACATGATTTCCAGGACAGGGTTGCCGTACCACTCTGGTGCGGAACGTGTCCTTGTGGACCTACGAAGTTCAGCAGTAACTTGATCCGAAGCTTCATGATCATCATCATTAACTTCCTCCCCAGTCGGTGTAGGCACCACAGGAACATCTTCCCGCGCTGCGCTACTTTCCGGTTCGGAAGGGGTGACTATCACCTCATCAAGTTCCACTTTCCTCCCACTCAATTCTTTCGAGAGAAACTCTTTCTCCAGAAAGGACCCGTTCTTGGCAACAAATATCTTGCCTTCGGATCTGAGGTAGAAGGTATACCCAATGGTTTCCTTAGGGTATCCTATGAAGACGCATTTTTCCGAGTTGGGTTCGAGCTTTTCAGGTTGAAGTTTCTTGACATAAGCATCGCATCCCCAAACTTTTAGAAACGACAACTTAGGTTTCTTCCCAAACCATAATTCATACGGTGCCGCCTCAACGGATTTCGACGGAGCCCTATTTAAAGTGAATGCGGCTGTCTCTAAAGCATAGCCCCAAAATGAGAGCGGTAGATCGGTAAGAGACATCATAGATCACACCATATCCAATATAGTGCGATTACGACGTTCGGACACACCATTTCGCTGAGGTGTTCCAGGCGGCGTGAGTTGTGAAACGATTCCACATTTCTTTAAGTGCGTACCAAATTTGTGACTTAAATATTCTCCACCACGATCTGATCGTAAGAACTTTATTTTCCTGTCACGTTGATTCTCAACCTCACTCTGAAATTCCTTGAACTTTTCAAAGGTTCAGACTTGTGTTTCATTAGGTAGACATACCCATATCTACTTAAGTCATCAGTGAGAGTGAGAACATAACGATATCCTCCGCGAGCCTCAACACTCATTGGACCGCACACATCGGTATGTATGATTTCCAATAAGTTGGTTGCTCGCTCCATTGTTCCGGAGAACGGAGTCTTGGTCATCTTACCCATGAGGCATGGTTCGCACGTGTCAAATGATTCGTAATCAAGAGACTCCAAAAGTCCATCTGCATGGAACTTCTTCATGCGCTTGACACCAATGTGACCAAGGCGGCAGTGCCACAAGTATGTGGGACTATCGTTATCAACTTTACATCTTTTGGTATTCACACTATGAATATGTGTAACACTACGTTCGAGATTCATTAAGAATAAACCATTAACCAGCGGGGCATGACCATAAAACATATCTCTCATATAAATAGAACAACCATTATTCTCGGATTTAAATGAGTAGCCATCTCGAATTAAACGAGATCCAGATAGAATGTTCATGCTCAAAGCTGGCACTAAATAACAATTATTGAGGTTTAAAACTAATCTCGTAGGTAAATGCAGAGGCAGTGTGCCGACGGCGATCACATCGACCTTGGAACCATTCCCGACGCGCATCGTCACCTCGTCCTTCGCCAGTCTCCACTTATTCCGCAGCTCCTGTTTTGAGTTACAAATATGAGCAACCGCACCGGTATCAAATACCCAGGAGCTACTACGAGTACTAGTAAGGTACACATCAATTACATGTATATCACATATACCTTTGGTGTTGCCGGCCTTCTTGTCCGCTAAGTATTTGGGGCAGTTCCGCTTCCAGTGACCACTTCCCTTGCAATAAAAGCACTCAGTCTCAGGCTTGGGTCCATTCTTTGACTTCTTCCCGGCAACTGGCTTATCGGGCGCGGCAACTCCCTTGCCATCCTTCTTGAAGTTCTTTTTACCCTTGCCCTTCTTGAACTTAGTGGTTTTATTCACCATCAACACTTCATGTTCCTTTCTGATCTCCACCTCCGCTGATTTCAGCATTGAATATACCTCAGGAATGGTCTTTTCCATCCCTTGCATATTGAAGTTCATCACAAAGCTCTTGTAGCTTGGTGGAAGCGACTGAAGGATTCTGTCAATGACCGCGTCATCCGGGAGATTAACTCCCAGCTGAGACAAGCGGTTGTGTAACCCAGACATTCTGAGTATGTGCTCACTGACAGAACTATTTTCCTCCATTTTACAGCTGAAGAACTTTGATCCAGAGGACTTGGAGTGGACGTCAAGCAACACACATGGAAGCCACGAGGTAGGGGGCGCGCCTACCCCCCTGGGCGCGCCCTCCACCCTCGTGGGGCCCATGTTGTTCCACCGACGTACTTCTTCCTCCTATATATACCCATACACCCTAGAAACATCATATACGGAGCCAAAACCCTAATTCCACCGCCGCAACCTTCTATACCCGTGAGATCCCATCTTGGGGCCTTTTCCGGCGTCCTGCCGGAGGGGGCATTGATCACAGAGGGCTTCTACATCAACACCATAGCCTCTCCGATGATGTGTGAGTAGTTTACCTCAGACCTTCGGGTCCATAGTTATTAGTTAGATAGCTTCTTCTCTCTCTTTGGATCTCAATACAAAGTTCTCCTCGATTCTCTTGGAGATCTATTTGATGTAATTCTTCTTTTGCGGTGTGTTTGTCGAAACCGATGAATTGTGGGTTTATGATCAAGTTTATCTATGAACAATATTTGAATCTCCTCTGAATTCTTTTATGTATGATTGGTTATTTTTGCAAGTCTCTTCGAATTATCAGTTTGGTTTGGCCTACTAGATTGATCTTTCTTGCAATGGGAGAAGTGCTTAGCTTTGAGTTCAATCTTGCGGTGTCCTTTCCCAGTGACAGCAGGGGCAGCAAGGCACGTATTGTATTGTTGCCATCGAGGATAAAAAGATGGGGTTTATATCATATTGCATGAGTTTATCCCTCTACATCATGTCATCTTGCTTAAAGCATTACTCTGTTCTTTTGAACTTAATACTCTAGATGCATGCTGGATAGCGGTCGATGTGTGGAGTGATAGTAGTAGATGCAGAATCTTTTTGGTCTACTTGTCACGGACGTGATGCCTATACACATGATCATACCTAGATATTCTCATAACTATGCTCAATTCTATCAATTGCTCGACAGTAATTTTTTCACCCGCTGTAATACTTATGCTCTTGAGAGAAGCCACTAGTGAAACCTATGGCCCCCAGGTCTATTCTCCATCATATTAATCTTCCAACACTTAGCTATTTTTATTGCCGTTTATTTTTACTTTGCATCTTTATTTCTCTTTATCATAAAAATACCAAAAATATTATCTTATCATATCTATCAGATCTCACTCTCGTAAGTGACCGTGAAGGGATTGACAACCCCTTTATCGCGTTGGTTGCGAGGTTCTTATTTGATTGTGTAGGTGCATGAGACTCGAGCCTGGCCTCCTACTGGATTGATACCTTGGTTCTCAAAAACTGAGGGAAATACTTACGCTACTTTACTGCATCACCCTTTCCTCTTCAAGGGAAAACCAACGCAGTGCTCAAGAGGTAGTAGTATTCGTTCGATATTTTGATGAGATGTATGTTGTCTCTCCTCTAGTGGTGTTATGTGAACGTCGACTACATGACACTTCACCATTATTTGGGCCTAGAGGAAGGCATTGGGAAGTAATAAGTAGATGATGGGTTGCTAGAGTGACAGAAGCTTAAACCCTAGTTTATGCGTTGCTTCGTAAGGGGCTGATTTGGATCCATATGTTTCATGCTATGGTTAGGTTTACCTTAATACTTCTTTTGTAGTTGCAGATGCTTGCAATAGGGCTTAATCATAAGTGGGATGCTTGTCCAAGGAAGGGCAGTACCCAAGCACCAGTCCACCCACATACCAAATTATCAAAGTAACGAACGCGAATCATATGAGCGTGATGAAAACTAGCTTGACGATAATTCTCATGTGTCCTCGGGAGCGCTTTCCTTCATATAAGAGTTTGTCCAGGCTTGTCCTTTTCTACAAAAAGGATTGGGCCACCTTGCTGCACTTTATTTACTTTTGTTACTTGTTACCCGTTGCAAATTACCTTATCACAAAACTATCTGTTGCCGATAATTTCAGTGCTTGCAGAGAATACCTTACTGAAAACCGCTTGTAATTTCCTTCTGCTCCTTGTTGGGTTCGACACTCTTACTTATCGAAAGGACTATGATAGATCCCCTATACTTGTGGGTCATCAGGTATATCTTCACAAATTCTTCAAGAAGACTGCATATGAACTCCTCACTGACAAGAAACCCAATGTGAGTTATTTCAAAGTCTTCGGTGCTAAATGTTGGATTAGAGATCCTCATCACAATTCTAAATTTGCACCGAAAGCACATGAAGATTTTATGCTTGGTTACAGAAAGGACTCGCACACCTACAGAGTCTTCAACACCGTTCACGACAAGGTTGTTGAAACTGTAGATGTGCGGTTCGATGAAACTAATGGCTCGCAAAGAGAGCACCTACATCCTGTGCTAGATGAACAGTCTCCTGAGGAAACCATCAAGTTCAAGGCTGCTGAGGATGTCATTCCTACCGAAGAATCTTCTGAATAAGTCATTCCAGACCGTGAAGAACATCATGCTGGTGCATCTGAGGAAAATGGCTCTAAAGAAAATGCTGATCCAATTCCTCGTCATCAACCCGCTCATCCTCGCGTTGCAAATGAAGTGCAGATTGAGAAAATCATCAGCGACATCAACGCACCAGGTCCTCTCACACGCTCAAAAGCTTCACATTTCTTTAACTTTTGTGGGCACTTTGTTTTCGTCTCTATCACAGAGCCCACTAAGGTAGATGAAGCATTTCTGGAGCCTGAGTGGATTCAAGCTATGCAAGAGGAATTACATCAGTTCGAGCTCAACAACGTCTGGGAACTTGTCAAGCGACCAGACCCTCGCAAGCACAATATCATCGGCACAAAGTGGATCTACCACAACAAGCAAGATGAAAATGGCCGTGTGGTGAGGAAAGGCACGGCTTGTAGCTCAAGGCTACACACAGGTTGAGGGAATTGATTTCGATGAAACTTTTGCACATGTTGCTAGACTTGAGGCTATTTGTATATTACTTGCTTATGCTAACCATCATAATATCATCTTATATCACATGGATGTGAAAAGTGCATTCCTCAATGGTAAGCTTGAGGAAGAAGTATATGTTGCTCAACCCCCAGGTTTTGAAGATCCAAAGCATCCTGACAAAGTCTTCACACTCAATAAGGCCCTCTATGGCCTCAAGCAGGCCCCTCGGGCATGGTATGATACTTTGAAGGAATTTCTCATGAAGAAAGGCTTCAAACCCGGTTCACTTGACCCAACTCTTTTCACCAAAACCTATGATGATGAATTGTTTGTGTGCCAAATATATGTTGATGATATCAACTTTGGCTGTACTGACCAATGTTACACTGACAAATTTCATTATATGATGAGGGAGGAATATGAAATGTCTATGGTGGGAGAATTGAAATTCTTCTTAGGTCTTCAAATTCGTCAACAACGCAATGACATCTTCATATCTCAGGAGAAATACCTCAAGGATGTATTGAGGAAATTCGGCATGCAAGATTGCAAAGGCGTCAAAATCCCTATGCCCACAAATGACCATCTATGCACTGATGAAAATGGTATTGACTTCAATCAAAAGGTATACCGCTCCATGATTGGTTCTTTATTGTATTTATGTGCATCTAGGCCAAATATTATGCTTAGTGTTTGCATGTGTGCCCGCTTTCAAGCTACACCGAAGGAATCACACCATAAGGCTGTGAAGCATATTCTTTGATATCTAGCTCACACTCCTCATTGGATATTCAGACTCTGACTATGCTGGTGATCGTGTGGACCGCAAGTCAACATCAGGCACATGCCATTTCCTCGGACGATCCTTAGTCTGTTGATCCTCGAAGAAACAGAACTGCGTATCACTCTCTACTGCTGAAGCTGAGTACATTGCTGCTGGTTCGTGTTGTGCTCAATTGCTATGGATGAAGCAAACCCTCAAGGACTAGGCGTCAATGTGAAGAATGTGCCACTCTATTGTGACAATGAGAGTGCCATCAAGATTGCTCATAACCCAGTTCAGCACTCGAAGACAAAGCACATTCAGATTCGTCATCATTTTCTTCGTGATCATGTGTTGAAGGGCGACATCTCTATCGAGCACGTGAGGACTGAAGAACAGCTAGCCGATATCTTCACAAAGCCCTTGGATGAGAAGATATTTAGCAAGTTGAGGTGTGAGCTAAATATCTTAGAATTTTCGAATGTCCTTTGAAAAGGACACACATCCTAACACTTATGCAAAATTGATGATTTAGATGTGCAACACACGAAGTAACTATTTTTCTTCAATCAATAAAGACTAACACTCTAAGTGTGAAGAAACTAATGAAGAATTTGATTCTCAGAGCCCTACGACAATTGTACGCGGCGTTTGAAATCAGCATTCTTATGCGGTGTCACGCCACCAACAAAAGTTGAAAATCTTCAATTTGAGTTTTCTTCAGTTTTTGAAATTCCTCAGTTGTTCTTTTTCTTCAACTTTGCATTGTCTTTACTATTTCCGTCGTCGTTCTTAATTGATATATATATATATATATATATATATATATATATATATATATATATATATATATATAAAGTCTATTAAACACCCAGGGTGAAGAATAAATTATCCCTCACCCTGGTCAATCCACCGAGCCAGAACCTATCGCACCTCCATGGTTCAACTTTTTTTACGGGATCCACGGCTCACCCCTCTAGTAATTTTTCTCCGGTTCGATGTAATCTTTTGGTGTAGTATGTGCACGGACGGTTATTATTTTTAGTGGTGGGTTTAGGTCCTGGTACCCGGTCCTATTCGAAGGGAAGCGGAAGCGCCGGCAGATCTGGGCGGCGAGCTGCCGAAGGTCTGGGTGGCTTCGCCGAGTGGTGGTGTGGGTGGCTTCGGTGGCCGGCTGCAGCGAGGAGGCGAGCGGACGGTAGCGTCGCGCAGCCTCTCGGCTATGTGCAGTATGTTGAGGGCGGCCCTCGTGTCCGTGCGGCGCGGCGGGCGGCTGGCGGCCTCGTGCCTTCATCGGCCGGCGCATCCAGTGACTGCGGTAGACCAAGGAGACGATATGCTCGGCCTCTCCATCTAGTCTAGCCATGAGCAACGACTCCACGTCTCCACCTGCTCCACAAGGCCACGAGTCTACGACTATCCTCCTCAGCGTGTTCTATCATCAACATACAAGCCACCCAGGTACACAAAATTCTCACAAGAGGATCTTTCTATCCTCCTCGCCATCTTTGATATTACGTTTTCCTCTTTTATTCTGGGCGCCGCTATTTGCTTAAGGCCTTAATCTGCTAGCTGATCTCCACCATATACTCTGCTATTTTTTCTTTGAAATTTTGATGAGCAGATCCACGGTTAATTAATCTCAAGTAGGCTTATTCACCGTATTCACTTTTATTTGGTTTCAGCTCACCAGGCCTCTACCTGACCTTATGTTGGCAGCTGGAACTTATTTTATGCACAACTTTAACATCTGTTACAGGCCAATGTCGATTTAGCTCCAACTTTCGTCACACCACACAGATTATTGGATAAACCAGAAATTGTATGAAACAAGTTAAAAACGATAGAAATTTCAGTGCACTTATTTTCGGCCAATCAGTAGTAGCTGGTAATTGCTGAATTTGAGAACACTGTTTACAACAAGCTAGCTATCTATATAAGACAATTCGGCTACATATCTCTATAAGAAAATTCAGCATGTTTACATAAATCTTTTAGCAATACCAAGAGATGGTAGAAATTTCATGTGTTTTGAGGCTGGCCATTGATTTGACCTTGGTGAAGTCTCCTCCTGATACTGTCAAAGCATTACAGCCGGACTTGGCAAATCTGGGCCCTCAAACGCCCGTGGACGCGCTCGGGTGCGTCCATGGGCACTGACCGGGCACCCCTCAAATAATGTAATCCACATCCGAACACCTCTATTATCATATCTCAAATCCATACAAACTCATGCAAGTACGTCGATGCACACGCAACGTCCGGCTACTCCATCACACTACACTAAACATGCCATCGGACTACCAAAATTGGGCATGTTTGGCTATGGTGGAGTTCATCCACGGTTGCCCTTGCCTTTCTCGGCGCTCCTGCCATCCTTCTCGCGGAAGTACTGGTCGAAGACACAGTACGGATCGGGTCGGATCTGCTCGTCGCCGGAGTTGTCCTCTCTGTCATTGTCCGCCCGATTCTGCTCTCGGGAGAGGGCACGCATGTTCCTCCGCTGCCGTTTCTTTACAATGCGGGCGCGGATGGCTTCCTCTTCTGTGGCCGTCTGCGCTGACGCATCAGTTGCCTCCGCCGCCGCCATTTCCGCCGCGATACGGGCCTCGGCGGCCCTTATCCTCTCCTTCTCACGGCGGGCCGCCCGATCCCGGTGGGACTCACAGTCTGCCCGACAGGTGATGCGGAAGGAGAGGGATTCCGGCTACCGGGACCTCGAGGATCCAGCCCCGGAGGACCCAGGTGCCTGGTGAGCCGAAGCTATGGAGTCGCGGCGGACAGATCCGTCCGTCGGCCGGGCGTTGTCCTCCCAGTGCGGAGTGCAATGCAGACTGCCATTGCCTCCTCCAACCTGCACGGTACAACACCCCAGTCGACGGATCCAGACTGGTCGGAGTCCAATCTGCTGCCTGCCATGGCGGAGAAGGCCGGAAACCGTCGGAGGTGAGCCCAGGTGGCGGAGGGGAGTGGAGCGAAGTGGCTAGGGTTTGGTCCGGCGAGCGGATGCAGACGAATATATGTGGGGTCGGTGGGCCAGCGTGGGCCAGCGTGGGCCGGATCTGACATGGCGGCCATATCCGGGCGCGCCCAGGCGCCCCCATATCCGCCCCATATTTGGGCTGGATATGAGGGGTGCCGGTCAGCCCGGGCGTTTGAGGCCCATTTGAGGCGTCCGTCTGAGTCGAAAAATCGTGACCGGTCAGTGACTGGGCGGGCTGCCCGGGCGTTTGAGGAGGGTTTGGGGCGTCCGACTGTAGATGCTATCAGGTTACTGAAGAACTTTGAGGGTGTGTAGGGATGGCAATTAATACTAATATACAAGGTATACATTACACTCATCAAATCCTTTAAAAGGAAGAGAATGTTCTTGGGAAGATCACCGGTAGTTAATTTATGTAAAAATTAGTGATGAAGGCATGTTTTATGTGGTTTGCCCTATCACCCAACTTGGTGGGAAGTAAACAAGCAAGATATATTGACTCTAAAAGCAAGTTTGAAGCTGGATACTACTATCACCATTTTAGTATTGAAAATAGTATGATTAGAAATTCCAAATTCCGGCTGCATATATAACAAGGTCTGTAGTAGTTCGGATGTGCATCATCTCTTCCGTATCCTTAGTCACGGTATTGGATTTATGATGCTCTGGAATGGAAGTTGGGCTAACCAGATCTACTATATCTGTTGGAAATCTCATATGTGTAGTCAACTTACTGAACATCGTATGAAGAAACAGAAGCAACCATAGATAAAACAGAAAGCATATATCATGGTCGAAGTGTTTTCGCTGGTAATGTAGCATGTTTGGAGTTGATACTGCTAGTTATAATACCATTGGAAAAGTGCACCTCTCACCCTATTGTATTTGGCAATTTGCTCTTTTAAAATTATCTGGATCGCTAAAGAATGTTCCATTATATATCATACTGATTGGGTCGCACTATATGAGATATTATTGTGCTAGACCAATAAGATTTTCTGTTTTGTCTCGGACACTAAAGTTATCTCAAATGAGTGTTTTGTTTCTTGTAACCAAAGATTTACAGTAGATGATTGATAGTGATAACGTTAGGGTTGATTCAAATAAGAAAAGTCCAAAGACACGAACATGTTTTGCTGTTGGTCCTGCAATTACTATTGTTTGCGTGTTTAAGAGATCCAAAATGACACCTGCTATGGATCTATTGGTAATACTAGGAGATGTCAGCTTTTGAGGTGCTCTGATCTAAACTTTAATTAGCTGCAATATTTGATTCTTGCGATTTGTGATATATAATTTTATTTCCCATATATGAAGGCAACCAACTATTATCTATTGAACGTAATGTATCAACAAAAACGTATTTCTCTGTTCGTGGTGCCTTAAATATAATTTCATGCATGTTTTGTCTTTTTTTGAAAATGATTAAACTGTTCCAACTTTTTAGAGCAATCTCTGGGCTCCACTTTAGTTCCAAAATATTGTAAAATATATGTGCTTTTTAGTCTCTTTTACATTACCTTCTAATATGACCTTTTGTATTTATCAAAGCATATAATGTGTCCTCTCTTTTTTCTTTTTTGCTTTTCAGAGTGATGAACATTACAGGAACTACTTCCAGTAAGGTCAAGAATATGCATATACAATTCTCTTCATTCAAATTGATGGAGAACAACAGCACAAAAGCATCGGCATCTCAGCTAAAGGTGCACAAGTCAACTCATCCTTCCAGGCGGAAGCGTGGTGGCTCTTCAGGTTGCTGCTCGAATTACCACCGCCATTACAAGTGGCCAGATCATTCTTTCTCACATATAATCAGACCCTAGTGCAGGCAGCAGCTTCCAACGATCTTCCCATAGTCCTGGACATTGGGAGGGAGATAAAGACATTTTTAAGATTTCCTTTCTGCGACAAGCCATATTCAAACATAGGTTATTCACATTCCTACGAAGTTCAATGTCAGTGAACATAATTGCACAGCCTAGATTCATCTCTCAGATTCTAATGATAGCCCAAAGTTGGCTTGTTGTAATGTAGCTCACTCAGGTGATCACTGCCCTATGCTTTTCAAGCTGGGCAATATCATAATCAAGCATTATACCATCACAAATGTAACTTGTGCTTGAAGTCAAAGATAGGCGTTTCTGGACCCACAACTTTTTCTAAAACAAACAGATATATGATGTAGAATACCCCGATTGTCAGGAATACTCCCACTATTTATCATGGAGTTCTCTTTTGTTGGCTGATTGATTTTCTATGTACTTTTTTAGTTCGTTTTATTGGAAGTAACGTTACGTCAATTCCACTTATCCCATGTTGTATGCAAGTTAATTACTGATGTAATCAGATGTCAAAAATAATAATTACTGATGTAATCTTACAGTACATGGTACACGTGAGGGACCATACTTATTTGGGTCGCATGATAAGCTTAGAAAGTATCTCACATTTTTTTCCTTGAATGTCCACGCAGAACATAGGGTCGTAAGTTTGCCCTGGATGGTTGTGTGAGGTAAATTTACATCGACGCTTTTGTGTTGGCTGTGGTGGGTGCTGGTCTGGTTCGCCACCTCCTCACCATAAAATTACCTCACGGTAGTTCCTTTTCTACGTTGGCTTTAGCCGTGCGGTTGGTCTGCTTTCTTGTCCATGCCGTAAATTTATCTTCACCGTGTCCTTGTCAGCTGAAGAATTTGTGAACAAAACATTAAAATTTTCTTATCTGAATTTTCGGCTTTTGCCGCTCAAACCGTTCCACATTCCACGATACATTATCCTATTCACCCACGATCTCACAAGATCTCCACCTCTCTGTACGTGGGTGACACATGTCGCACGAATGAGAAGGGTCAGGGGCACGTTCGTCCATTTTCCTCGGGCGAGCGGTTTTTCACCTCGGCTATAAATACCCCTCACCCTCCTCAGACTGTTTTTACTTCGCTCGACCTCACTCCCTCGCTCGAGCTCTCAAAACCTAGCGCCGCCGCTACTTTCATCGTCGCCGGTGAGGAAGAGCTTTGTTGCCTCGACCTCGTCGCCGTCGTACTCGCGCTGGCCGCGGATTTCTTCACTCCGCCGCCGCCGTAGCTGTCTTCCTCTGCCAAGTTAGGGCGTGGAAGATCTAAACCGACGAGCTTCAAATCTACTATTCACAGTTCATCGTGCTATTCGTCAAGGGTAATTAAAAGTTACTTTTACTGCCCTTGTTAATTCTTTGATTTCTACAAATCTTCAAAAGGTGTTTATTCTTCAATCTTCACACTCTAAACACCTCACACAATCATCAGTTCTTGATCTGATTCCCTAAGCTACATTTTTCTTCAAGATTCCTCAATTGTGTGGATTTCCAATCTATACAACTCTGGAACCTAAGTCAAAGAACGCTTAGTGAAATTCCTCAAGACACATCTGGTCAAATTCCTCAAACTTGTTCTTTTTGCAAAAACTTCTGAGAACGCATATGACCTCTCCAAATTCTTCGCACCTATACTCTATTCACAGGTACGCATGTCCGCTGCTGAATCACTAGGTTCTCATCAACTTAACTCATTTGCAGCGTTCCTCGAAGAAAAGTTGCATACCTCTTTAGAGAATTCTATTGTTCAGATTCCTCAGCTGAAGAAAATGGCTGACGGCAAGAAACCTCAGAAGGGAGGGAAGAAACCTGAAGTCAACACTGCGTTTGAGATTCCAGATGACATCTATGCAGGGTACTGCACTCCTCCTCATGAAACGAAGAATGAGCGCAAAGTGCACATTCAGAAGATAGAGAGGAGATGGGTCAGAGAATGGAGGGAATATCGTTATGTCACTCCAAAGTACATGAAGAAATTCGCTGTACACCCTCCATGCCCAAGACCTCCACTGGCACCTGGCCAAGAAGCTGATCCCTCAAGCATCAGACATGGTGAAGAATTTCCTGCTGAATGGGCCAAGCGTCAAGCTAAACTGGCCAAAATAGCAAAATAGGCAGTGAAGAAATTCAATGAAGATTCTGCTACTGCCACTATTGAGGCCTCTGCTAGCAAGCCTAAGAAGGCTATGCCCAAGAAGCCCGCTCACAAGCCCAGTGCTTCTGCTTCAATGCCCTCACGGCCAAGCACCTGAGCAATGCCCTCACGGCCCATTTCTGCAAAGCCCTCACAACCAATTCCCCAAGCTGCTCCAGTTCCTCAAGTTGCAAAGTCCTCAGCACCTGTGCATCTTGCCTCGTGTCAAAGGACCTCAGGCAAATCAATTGCCTCAGGAGCCTCTGCAAGTTCTTCAGCTCCTCCAAATTCCTCAACATGCCCTACTTTGCCGAAGACCAAGGCCACTGCTGGACGAGGCTCTAGACCTAGTCCTCACAAGAAGCGGGTTGCCTTCCAAGTTCCATCCAGCGATGACGAAGCTGATGATGAGGAACTCGCCGAAATCATCAGAGATAGACATCACCAGGCCGCTAGAGCCAAAGGCACAGATGTGCCTCTGCTTTTGGATCCAAAGTTGATCCTCGATTTCATTGATCTCTGGCACAAGGACCCCAACACTCCTATGCTTGACTTCAATCTGACTCCTGGTCAAAGTCACATGCTGACCGCCTTCATAGGCGAAGAAAAATGGAAATTTGAAAAGGCCAGGCAGCTGAAGAAAGCTCAGTACAAGAAAGAGCGCTTGCTGAAGAAAAATGTTGTCAAAATGACAACTGATGAACTTGTGGTTGTTCAATCTGAAATCAAAAACCTCAGTGGTGTATTTGATCGCTACTATGCTAACTGGCTTGGAGCCAAAGTCAGATTTGTGAAGTTAACTGAAAAATTCACTTCAAGAGCCGAATCTCCTCAGGCTGAAGCATCTACTCAGCCGACTGAAGAACATGCCAGCACCGCTGATGAAAATCAGGCTGCTGACGAAACTGCTAGTACCAGGGCTGATGACTCTATTCCAGCCGCTGATGAAAGCGCCAGGGCAACCACTAGTGTTGCGCCTGAAGAACAATCCAGGCCAGCTGAGCCATCAACCGCTGAGCCTGAAGAAACTGAACCAACCAGGCCAACTGCATCAGTTGTGCCTGAGGTAAATGTACCAATTTCCTCTGCTCCTCCTGCACCAACACCAAGTCCAGTTCTTCCTTCTGCATCAGAAGTGAAGAAAACCAAGGCTGCGGAGCGAGTAGCAGTGAAGAAATGAAAGTATCTGCTTCATCAGCTTCTTCAGCCCCGAAGAAGATGAAGACATTAACCAGCTCATTTGAGGATCCTATTGATGTTGTTCCTGTCTCCAGTATGCCATCAAAGGAACTCATTCCTTTTGGTGAAGATTATGAGATCCCAAGCGGATCTGATGAAGACGTTCCTTCTGCTGCTTCTTCAGAGCAGTTGGACGAAGAAATTTAAGCGGATAATATCCCTTCAACTCCAGTCATCTCATCGCCTATGCCTCAGTTCACAGCTGAAGAGGCAGGCATTGAAGAATTAAATGAAGAATATGAAGACGTGGACATTGGGAGCACCACACCTGTGATGAATGATGACTTTTGGGAAAGTCAGCACCCCAACTCTCCTTTGTTCACGCCACTGTAAAAAATCCCTCAGTCCCCAGTGCACACTGAAGTTCAAATGGGCTCTGAAGAACCTCACACCACTCCGTCTATTCATGAAGAAATTCCAGCCACTAGTGCTGATGAAAATGCTGCTGAAGAAATGAAGACCCAGGCTGCAACTGAAGCTGAAACTGAAATTCCTCAGCTTGTGGTTCCTGAGAATGTGATTCCTGAGGCTGTGATGCTATCGACGGATACTCCTCAGCCCAAGCCGAAGAATCCCTTCTGTAAGAAGCAAACCTTCAAGGCTGATGACTTCTTCCACGAGCATGTGTTCTTCACATATTACAACCCATATGACTCTACTCGTCTTAGAAGGAAGCGTTTCTGGACTGCGAGCCAAGCAAACTTCTATTCTTCACTACTTTTTGATAAGGACGAAGTCTTTGACCATGAGTATATTCCTCACGTGGACATGGAATCACTGCCTTGCTTCACGCCAGTCCTCAGTGTTCTTCACGATGCTGGACTGCTCAACTTCTGCACAGATATATGTGATTGGAATGAAGAACTAATTCTTCAGTTCTATGCAACACTGCACATCACAGGAAATGTTGCAGATGTGAACTCTTGGGTGTTGGATTGGATGATAGAGAATACTCACTTCAAAGCACTGGCCTCTGAATTGCTTCATGCCCTGCCTGTCAGTCCTCCCCTTGAAGGTGCACGTTGTATATATCATGAACCTGAACTTACTGACCACTATATGCGAGTGTTGATGAAGCCGCTGAAGCCCGGTCAAGCCCCAAGGACCAAATTCCTCGTGAAGGAATTGTTGTATGTGCCACGGACTGTCTATCGCATCTTGACCAAGACTTTGAGTCCAATCAAAGGCCACGACTCGAATGAAGAAGAGGTCGTCGGCATCATGAAGAATCTGCTTTTCAACATCATGCATGGCGTTCCTGTCAACTACCATGATTTCTTCATGAGGACTCTGGCAAATGTTGCATTATATCCATTTGAATTGAAGCCTTACACTCCTTGGATTATGAGATTCCTCAGATCAAGGTCTTCAATCAATTACAAGGCTGATACACTCAACCATGGCAGCTACTTACCCCCCATTGAAGTCCTCAAGCGAACATTTTCCTTAGCTGATGAAAAGGGAAAGGCCACTGCTGTTATTGATGAAGGCATTCGTCCATTGGATGGTCAGTTCCGCAAAGCTACATCTTACTCCACCAATGATGACTCTGCCACTCATGACTCTGCCGCCAATGCCTCAAAGCAAAATCCTCAAGGCACAGCTCCAAGGGTGATGACTGATCGTGAGCTTCTCCTCAGTCTTCATCAGAAGGTCGATCGCAATCACAAATGGGTTAAGCGTCAGTTTGGTTCAATTCTTCACAACATGACTGCTACACACAATTCAGTGAAGAAGAACCACTGCTACCTCCATGAAGTATTCAATCGCACCTGGGATGTTCTGTCTCATCTTTATGGTGAAGAAGTTCTGAAGAAGATGGGCTTCAAGCAGGACTTTGACTGGTCTCAGCCACTGTCGAAGAAATTCAAAAAAAGTCAAAGTTCCTTCCTTGGTGGCCAGCTCATATTCTTCATCAGGCGAGACTGATGAGCATGAAGATTTGGACGACACTGCGGCAGGCCCTACTACAACAACCGACCCCAACAACGCTGGTGCTCCTCCATCAACATGATATTCTTCAGGGGCGTTAGTCCTCACTTTTTGTCCCTTTTGGTCATTCGATGACAAAGGGGGAGAAATTTGAGTTAGTCTTCAAGCGGGTCTACATATGGGTGTTTTTTTGCTAAGTTACAACTCTCGTTCTTTTGAAGACTTTGTTGGATCGAGTTGTAAACTTAAACCCGATGGTGGTCTGATACTTTCTTTATGTTCTTTTGCATGCTATTTCCTCATATATGTTAATGCACGCATGCTGAATCACATCAGTCACCATATCTCATCATGCATTTAAAATTCTTCATATCATATGTTAAATGCGTGTATGAATTACAAGATATAGGGGGAGATCTCCATGATTCTACTCTTCAAATGTGCATTGCTTCAAAATCAAATTCCTCACTATGCACATCTGTAGGATCGAAAGTATGTCTAGAGGGGGGTGATTAGACTACTTGACCAAATAAAAATCTAGCCTTTTCCCAATTTTAGTTCTTGGCATATTTTAGCAACTTTGCACAAGTCAAGCAATCAACCTACACATGCAATTCTAAGAGTATAGCAGCGGAATGTAAAACAATTGCATATGAAGGTAAATGGAGGAGTTTAAGGGAGCAAACGCAATGTTGACACGGAGATTTTTTATCCGTGGTTCCGATAGGTGGTGCTATCGTACATCCACGTTGATGAAGACTTCAACCCACGAAGGGTAACGGTTGCGCGAGTCCACGGAGGGCTCCACCCATGAAGGGTCCACGAAGAAGCAACCTTGTCTATCCCACCATGGTCCTCGCCCATGAAGGACTTGCCTCACTCGGGTAGATCTTCACAAAGCAGGCGATCTCCTTGCCCTTACAAACTCCTTGGTTCAACTCCACAATCTTGACGGAGGCTCCCAAGTGACACCTAGCCAATCTAGGAGACACCACTCTCCAAGAAGTAACAAATGGTGTGTTGATGATGAACTCCTTGCTCTTGTGCTTCAAATGATAGTCTCCCCAACACTCAACTCTCTCTCATAGGATAGGATTTGGTGGAAAGATGATTTGAGTGGAAAGCAACTTGGGGAAGGCTAGAGATCAAGATTTATGTGGTTGGAATGGAATATCTTGACCTCAACACAAGTGTAGGTGGTTCTCTCTAAGAAAATATGTGTTGGAAGTGTAGGCATGTTCTGATGGCTCTCTCCACGAATGAAGAGTGGGTGGAGGGGTATATATAGCCTCCACACAAAATTTAACCGTTACACACAGATCACCAAACTCGGTGGGACCGATTCAGAGAACTTAGTCAGACCGATTTGGTTCATAATGTGACCGTTAGGCATTTCGGTGGGACCGACATGTCAACTCGGTGGGACCGATTTCATTAGGGTTAGGGCATAACGTAATCTCGGTGAGACCGATTACACAAACTCGATGAGACCGATTTTGGTAATAGACAAACAGAGAGTTGGTCAGGCAAACTCGGTGGGACCGATTCGCTCATCTCGGTTGGACCAAAACGTTACGAAAGGGAAACAGAGAGTTTGCATTGCAATCTCGGTGGGACCGATCGCTCATCTCGGTTTGACCGAAATGTTACGAAGGGAAACAAAGAGATTACAACCCCATCTCGGTGAGACCGAGATCCCTATCGGTGAGACCGAAAAGACTAGGGTTTCTGGCAGTGTTTATGTCAACTAAACTCGGTGGCGCCGGATAGAAAGTTTCGGTGGGGCCGAGTTGGACTTTTTGGTTTGGGACATATGTGGATATGAGAAAGTAGTGGAGGGATTATGGAGCATATCACTAAGCATTTTGAGAAAGAATCTCATTAAGCAACACCTCATACCTTCTTAATAGTATTGGCTTTTCCTATAGACTCAATGTGATCTTGGATCACTAAAATAGAAAATGTAGAGCCTTGTGCTTTGAGCTTGAGCCAATCTTTTGTCCTTAGCATTTTGAAGGGCCACTTTCTAATCCATGCCATGCCAATCATTGAGCTTTCCTGAAATATTTATCTTGAAATAGCATTAGCTCAATGAGCTATATGTTGTTAGGAATTACCAAAACCACCGAGGGATAGTTGCACTTTCAATCTCCCCCTTTTTGGTAATTGATGACAACATATAGATCAAAGCTTCGACAAATGATAATAAGACTGAAAAACATTGTCGCTTTGAGAAGTATGTGATAAGCAAGAGCTCCCCCTAAATTTGTGCATTATTTAAGATTTGCTTTTGAATGCAAATGCACAATCGATTAGGATCATGGGTTACTCTTCCATGTCACATACATCTTGGTGGAGCGCTCAAAATGATAGAACTTAAAAACATGCACTCATCACCAAGCAAGTGAATGATCATCTAAGGATATAAGAGATAATATCATCCAACAAGCATTAAGGGTAGCATATGATCAAACACATGATCAAACGAGTATCTCACTAGGACATAAAGTATCTCACACAAGCACACAATAAAGAAGTTCAACCAAAATAGCAAGAGAGATAAAAAAGCAACACTCTCTCTCGAAGCCTATGATCTATACATTTTTCTCCCCCTTTGGCAACAAGTTACCAAAAAGTTCAAAAAAGCATAGTGCTAAACGTCTCTCAGGCTTGATCTTCGGGAGGTGGTGTTGAGAGAACTCCAAGGACGAAAGCTTCCGATGAAGTAGCTGGAGCTGGTGGAGTAGCTGCTGGAGGTGGAACTGGAGCTGTAGCTGCTGGTGCTGATGTTGTAGCTCTAGTATCTGTCACGGGCACTGTAGCAGACCTCTGGCTTCTGGGCACTCTAGCAAAAGCATCTGTGGTAGACTTGCCCTTCTTCTCCTCTGCTTCCTCCTGAAGTTGGTTAACTGCAGTTTGGATCTTAGTTACCTTGACATCAAGGTCATAGAATTTCTGCTCAATGATCCTCTCCAAACTCTCCTGGTTCTTGGTCAGGGTGGCCAAGCCCTTCTCAATCCTCAGGGTGGATTGGATCAGATCCAAGCTGGTCTTTGTTGCTCTTCAAGAATATCTGAGATGCCTCCTCTACAGTTGGCATCTTTGCAGCTTTCTCTGCCCTTGCCTTCTCTCTCTTCTCATGTGCTTGAGCTGATGATGGTTCATTTTCATTAATGACAACTGTGTTGTCTTCAAATTCAGGGTAGATGGGCAGGTGCTCCTTATCCAAAATATATTTGCTTGTGCCCATCTTTGAGTTGATGAGCTCCTGAATGTGTGGGGCATACCCACAGCTTCTCTTTTGGTCTGCAGCAGTCCTCTTGATTGTCTCAACAATCAAACTCATGACCTTGAACTTCTGTGGGACATCAAATATATGCAGCAAGTTTATAGCATGTCCTCTAATCATCTTGTGATCGCCTGACTAGGGTAGCAGCCTTTGGCAAGTTGCTTGGTGTGCTCATGCTGCCTTCATCATAGCTGCTAGAGGGATCTGAACCCTCACTCATCTGCACCTGTTGCTCAGACCTGTTCTGACTATCACTTTGATCAGACATCTCTGCAAATACTCTGACAGCAGACCCTGTGAATAGGTTGTAGATGAGGTAGAGTAGATGAGCATCACAAAGTACAGGAGTTTTGTGAAACAGATGACTTAAAAACTTAGTTTTAGTTCTTCACAGAAAGCATTTCGGATCTACCGATTTGTAAACTCGATGATACCGAAGCAGCTTTTGGAACCTAAAGTAGTGAACTCGGTGGGACCGAGTCACAGTTCGGTGGCACCGAGACTGCTAGGGTTTCACAGAGAATCGAACTCGGTCACACCGATTTGCAATTTTCGGTAAGACCGAAAACGCATGTGCTCTGGCCTAAGCCAAATCGGTGAGACCGATTTCTACAACTCGGTCGGTCCGAGATGAATTCGGCGGAGACCTAACCCTAAATTTTCAAATCAAAACTAATCTACGGGACGTTTTCGCTAGACAGGATGATTTCAATCGTGGCAAGAATCATGGCAAAGCAATGTGCTAAGAATCAGAGTTATGGATTAGCACAAAGATCAAGTCCGTACCCTAGTTCGGCGGCGAACTTGCTACAGCGGCAACGGCGGGGCAGATTGCCATTGACGGCGGTGGAGACCAGCGGCGGGAGGTCGCTGGCGACGAGAGGACGATCCGGAGACCCGAAGAGGCAGAGTAGGTTATGCGCGGGCGAAGAGGTTCGGAAAAATTTCCAAAATTTGGCCCGTCAGTATATATAACCTGACCTTGTCGGTGTGACCGAGTGGAACAACTCGGTGGCACCGAGATGCAAAACTGCAAGCAGTTACTGCAACTCGATGTGACCGAAAGGTTCTAATCGGTTGCACCGAGATTGAAAACCCTAGATCAACTTAGTGATCTCGGTAGGACCGAAAGGGATGAATTGGTCAGACCGAAATGCACAAAGAGGTTTTTGGAAGTTTAAGTCTATGACGAATCGGGGACTCCGAGTGCTCCTCACACAGAGTGGTTCGAATCTGACTTGATCAAACTTTGTGATGTAGCATGAATAGAGTTTGAGACGAGAAAAGCATAGATAGCTAGAGGGAGTTCTTAGGCATTCTTGTCCATCCATTTGGCAAAAGAGAAAGAGCCAAACAATCAAAACAACAAATGGATGTCCTTGAATGAGTAAAATATGCATCCAACATGCTCACACAACTAAAATGGCAAATGAAATAACTGACAAAGCATGCACAAACACTCTAGCATCTATCAAGCAACTTGGCGATGACTAGGTCATCTATATATGAGTATATTGACTTAGGAGTCAAATGAGAACATTTGATCATAGGTCATACTCATCGTTTAAGCACAAGTGGGGTTACCACTTTTACATAAAGCATTGTTGTGTTCACATCAATAGAGTTGCTTTAGCTCAATTAATTAGAGTAAAGCTCCCCCTAGATGTGATATCCCCCCTAAGAGGGATGAACTAACCTTGGGTTTTGTCGATGATGACTTCATGTAGGTGTTGAAGATGTGGATGCTCAATGTTGATGTAGATCATTCGGAGCAATCCTTTGGAGTGAGTTGCACTTTCAATACCTACACGGGTTAGTCCCACAAGGAACAAACAAGGATATCCATAGACATAGAGTGATGTGTACACAAGATGTTGTCCATGAAAGCATTAGGTTACCTTGTCCCTTGTCTTACCAACAAGAGGGTTTGTGACTCCTTGAACTAGTGCAAGATATGGATGTTGTTTGCACATGTCCCCGCCAAAATGATAAGAGTGAAGTATGTTGGCGGAGTCACCCTCAAGAACTCTCTAGTTCTTCTTCTGGATCCACACCATCTTGATGGGAATCCTTGGAGCTGTAGTCGTACTTGATGAAGTAGAACTTGATGTAGTCTTGGGAACCCACTTGACCAAGGCCTTAGGTGCTTCTTCAAATGCATCAATTTCCACTTGAAACTTGTCCTTGCCTTTTTGCTTGTGGTCTTGTGGTGGAAGATCATCTTGAGCTTGTGTCCCTTTGAAAGAAGTAGGATCATACTTCTCTTGTTGAGGAACAAACTTCGTCTTGGGGTATTGATCTTCTTCCCACTCAACTCCATTGGCATTAAACTTTCGTTCAAAACCAACACCTTGATTCTTCCGGTGCCTTCCTTGCTTGCGTACAATTTCCTCAAATTGCTTACTTCCGGCAAGGCTCTTGTAAACACCTTTCTCTATAATTCCCTTCAATAAGCTATTTTCTTGCTCAAGTGTAACTTGGCTAAGAGAATCATTAGTGGAATCAAGAGAACTACTAGAAGTAACAACATTGGATTTAGCATGATTGTTGTTACTACTAGATGAAGAATCTTTCTTGCTCTTGTTGCTAGATTTAACTTGTGGCATGTAAGTAGACAAGAGTAAACGCTTGGCAATGTAAGAAGAACTTTTCTTGCGAAGATCATCATTGATGCCTTTAAAAACTCATGTTCTTGCTCAAGGTTGAGCTTTTCAAAGCGTAGCTTATCATGAGTCTTTAAAAGTTCTCAATGATCTTCAAAGGTAGTTTCATAAGCTAACTTAAGAGTGTTTAGTTCTTTAGTTAGATGCTCAATCTCCTTCTTATCATCGTCATTCGTTTTATCTTGATTAGCATGATTAATTGACGTTTCATCATAGTTTTCATCACTAGAGTTGTCAACAAGTAAATCATCATCACCTAGCAAATCATCTTCATCACTATTGAAATCAACATACTCGGGGTGTGTTACCTTTGGACCTTTGGCCATGAAGCATCTCCCAATTCCTTCATTTGGTGAGTCAAATATGTCATAGGAGTTGGTTGACACAAGTGCTAGACCGGCAACACCTTCATCTTGAGTATATTCGGAGTCGGAGTGATAACTTCTTTCGGAGTGATTGTCGGAGTCGGAGCCGGATACCCATTCACCAACATGAGCTTGATGTCTTCTTTTTGTGTAGCTCCTTGATGACTTGTCCTTCCTTTCCGAAGCCTTGCTTCTCCGAGAGGGTCTTCGTTCATAACGATCATCTCTACCCCTTCTTTCTCTTGGTGGTGATTCTTCTCTTCTACTCCTTCTTTTGGGAGAATCTTCTCTTCTTTTGTAGGGAGCCGTACACTCATTGGAGTAGTGTCCGGGTCTTCCACAATTGTAGCAATTACGCTCACGACTAGAAGATCCTTTGTCATTGTAGGACCTTGACTTGGAACTTCTTTCTTTGCTTCTACTCTTGTAGAACTTGTTGAAGTTCTTCACCATTAGACTCAATTCTTCATTGAAGGTTTGCTTCTCACTTGATGATGTGGGAGCATCACACGAGGCTTTGTAAGAACCACTTGACTTGTTGTGAAGCTCTTCCTTATCCTTGAGTGACATCTCATGAGCAACAATTCTTCCAATGACTTCCGTTGGCTTGAGATCTTTGTAGTTGGGCATCATTTGGATCAATGTGCACACGGTATCATATTTTCCATCCAAGGCTCTTAGGATCTTCTTGATGATGAATCTATCGGTCATCTCTTCACTTCCTAAGCCGGCAATCTCAGTTGTGATGAGAGCAAGCCTAGAGTACATTTTAGCGACACCTTCACCATCCTTCATTTTGAACTTGTCAAGTTGACTTTGAAGCACATCCAATTTGGATTCCTTGACGGAGTCGGTACCTTCGTGCATATCAATCAAAGTATCCCAAATTTCCTTTGCATTCTCAAGACGGCTGATTTTGTTGATTCTTCGGGGCACAATCCGTTGAAGAGAATATCACAAGCTTGAGCATTGTATTGTAGCATCTTCAACTCTTCCGCGGTAGCTTCACGGTTTGGTTCTTTCCCATCGAAGAATTCACCTTGTAAGCCAATACACACAATAGCCCAAACGGCGGGGTTATGTCCAAGAATATGCATTTTCATCTTATGCTTCCAACTAGCAAAATTTGTGCCATCAAAGTAAGGACCTCTACGGTGGTAATTTCCCTCGCTAGACACCATACTCTCCTAGGTTGTGAAACCAAGGCTATGACCACCAAAAGCTATGGAAATCAAAGCAAATGGAGACCAAAGCTCTGATACCACTTATAGGATCGAAAGTATGTCTAGAGGGGGGTGATTAGACTACTTGACCAAATAAAAATCTAGCCTTTTCCCAATTTTAGTTCTTGGCAGATTTTAGCAACTTTGCACAAGTCAAGCAATCAAACTACACATGCAATTCTAAGAGTATAGCAGCGGAATGTAAAACAATTGCATATGAAGGTAAAGGGAGGAGTTTAAGGGAGCAAACGCAATGTTGACACAGAGATTTTTTATCCGTGGTTCCGATAGGTGGTGTTATTGTACATTCACGTTGATGGAGACTTCAACCCACGAAGGGTAACGGTTGCGCGAGTCCACGGAGGGCTCCACCCACGAAGGGTCCACGAAGAAGCAACCTTGTCTATCCCACCATGGCCGTCGCCCACGAAGGACTAGCCTCACTCGGGTAGATCTTCACGAAGTAGGCGATCTCCTTGCCCTTACAAACTCCTTGGTTCAACTCCACAATCTTGACGGAGGCTCCCAAGTGACACCTAGCCAATCTAGGAGACACCACTCTCCAAGAAGTAACAAATGGTGTGTTGATGATGAACTCCTCGCTCTTGTGCTTCAAATGATAGTCTCCCCAACACTCAACTCTCTCTCATAGGATAGGATTTGGTGGAAAGATGATTTGAGTGGAAAGCAACTTGGGAAAGGCTAGAGATCAAGATTTATGTGGTTGGAATGGAATATCTTGACCTCAACACAAGTGTAGGTGGTTCTCTCTCAGAAAATATGTGTTGGAAGTGTAGGCATGTTCTGATGGCTCTCTCCATGAATGAAGAGTGGGTGGAGGGGTATATATAGCCTCCACACAAAATCTAACCGTTACACACAAATCACCAAACTCGGTGGGACCGATTCAGAGAACTCGGTCAGACCAATTTGATTCATAATGTGACCGTTAGGCATTTCGGTGGGACCGACATGTCAACTCGGTGGGACCGATTTCATTAGGGTTAGGGCATAACGTAATCTCGGTGAGACCGATTACAGAAACTCGGTGAGACCGATTTTGGTAATAAACAAACAGAGAGTTGGTCAGGCAAACTTGGTGGGACCGATTCGCTCATCTCGGTTGGACCGAAACGTTACGAAAGGGAAACAGAGAGTTTGCATTGCAATCTCGGTGGGACCGATCGCTCATCTCAGTTTCACCGAAACGTTACGAAGGGAAATAGAGAGATTACAACCCCATCTCGGTGAGACCGAGATCCCTATCGGTGAGACCAAAAAGACTAGGGTTTCTGGCAGTGGCTATGTCAACTGAACTCGGTGGCGCCGGATAGAAAGTTTCGGTGGGGCCGAGTTGGACTTTTTGGTTTGGGACATATGTGGATATGAGAAAGTAGTGGAGGGTTTATGGAGCATATCACTAAGCATTTTGAGCAAGAATCTCATTAAGCAACACCTCATCCCTTCTTAATAGTATTGGCTTTTCCTATAGACTCAATGTGATCTTGGATCACTAAAATAGAAAATGTAGAGTCTTGTGCTTTGAGCTTGAGCCAATCTTTTGTCCTTAGCATTTTGAAGGGTCCACTTACTAATCCATGCCATGCCAATCATTGAGTTTTCCTGAAATATTTATCTTGAAATAGCATTAGCTCAATGAGCTATATGTTGTTAGCATTACCAAAACCACCGAGGGATAGTTGCACTTTCAACATCTTCAGGGGGAGTTCTTCTATATCTTGCATTCAAATTCCTCAAATTTGTGTATTTACACTTCATATGTTTATTCCCGTTGAAAACTTAACCTATATTGTCACCAATCACCAAAAAGGGGGAGATTGTAAGTGCATCTAGTGCCCGTTAGTGATTTTGGTGTATTGAAGACCTATAGGTTAAGGGACTGATGCGTTTTTGAGTGTACACAGGTCTATAAGTCTATGAGGAGTTTGATGTTTACAGAGAAAGTCGACCCCTAAAAATGAATGTCTTCAACTAAAGACTTTGGATTTCTGAAGACTTTCTGAAGACTTTGAAAGTGAATAAATTTGTGTGACCATGAAGACTTGATATTCATACGAGGAACATGAAGTATGAAGACTTTTGTTTTCGTAGTTTCATTTTCTCTTTCTTGAGTCATAGGAAACACCGTACTACTAAAGGGGGTCAAGGAAAAATTAAGGAAAAGTTTCCAAGTGATGCTCATCTCAGAATCCTACACCTACCAATCCCTTCGAGTGAAGCCATTGGAAATCTCATGCAGTTCAGTCAATTTCTTCAATGACAGAGACGAAGTTCTTTTGGTCTCTGAGGAATTTGTTCTGACTGAGGAGTTTGGAATTCGCCTGTGCGGATTGCCTACAAGTGAGGATCATGATAGCCCTGAGGAATTTGATAGTCAAATTTCCGACTGTTGTTGTGCTATGCGCTAGCTGTCCCAGAATATCTACCCACCTAACGGTCATATCATTGAAGGGCATTTATGTCTTATCATGTCGGGCTGCTCCCTAGGCTATAAATAGCCGCCCCCTACAACCACTAGCTGGTTGGCTGCTTCGAGAGAAACTAACACTTGTCATTGAGAGCATCCCATCCTCCGAGGACTTTGAGCGAAAATCACCAAGTGAGGAAAACCCAAACCCAAACACCTACAAACCCAAAGTGATTGAGCATCACTGAAGAGATTGATCCTGCGCGGATCCGACGCTTGTTACCTTTGAAGACTGTGCATCTTCCAGACGGTTAGGCGTCATGGTCTAGAGGATCCAAGAGGAAATTGTGGATCGCCGAGTGACCGAGTTTGTGAAGGTTTGGAAGTCACCTGAAGACTTACCACGAGTGATTGGGCGAGGTCTGTGTGACCTTAGCTCAAGGAGAATACGGTGAGGACTGTGTGTCCCGGACTGTGTGTCCTCAGGTTTAAATACCTAGCCGCTCCAACCAGACGTACAACTGTCACAGCAGTTGGAACTGGTCTACCAAATCATTGTCTTCATCGAGCTTACTGGTTCTATTTCCTCAACCCTTCCATTTCCTCATTACTGTGTTGTGTGCTTGTTCATATCTGTTTGAAGACTTTGACTGAAAACTTTCTCAATTTCCTCAGTCCAATTTCTTCAGTCTGTTTGTCTTCATCCTGTTTTTAACCTGTGCTTACGCTTTCTGTACTCTGTGTCTGTTTTCATTTCATCATGATGTCCATATTTATGTTATGTCATGTGTGCATCTGAGTACTTATTCCGCTGCAAGTAGTTCTTCACTTAGGAATTTCCTCAGTGAAGAATTCATAAAAATCGCCTATTCACCCCCCTCTAGTCGACTTAACACACTTTCAGAGTCCACTATATCTACCTATATGCGGTATTCTTTTGCCGTTCTAAGAAAATTTGCATGTGCCATCTATAATTTTCAAAATAAACTTCTCTTTTCTGTGTTTGTTTCACTCGCGGAACGGTAACGGGTGGCTAATATTTTCCATGCTAAATGTGTTATTCTCAAGATGAGTGTTTATTCACTTGTCATTGCACGAGAGTAAGGCAAAGGTCTTAGGGATGCCTAGTCCCGAAATGCAAAAAATTGAATTTACTTTATGTTGTCAAATAATAAATTCCTTGGAAAGTGTTGGTATGGAGGGCACCCGTGGATACAGCTAGCCATGGAAAGTGAAAGAATGGTGGAAAAAGGCATAAACTTTATTTTTTGTTTGGGAACCGCCTATTGCATATCTAGCATGGAAAGTGTTCGGAACTCTAAGTCGTTTTCGTTGGTGGGATGGATACACCTCCCAAAATGTTTTTATCTCTAATTTTTCGCTATGAGCTCTGGCACCTCTACAAATCCCTACTTCCCTCTGTGAAGGGCCTTTCTTCTACTTTATGAAATTTTTGTTTTTGAAATTTGAGTCTTCATCTTCTCTCATAAAAAGCACCAACTAGGAGGCCATATGATCGTGCTCAAGTATTGGGTGTAGTTAATATTCAAGTGTGTTTCATGATTGGATCAATGTTTGAGCATCATGGGCTAGGGATAACTTATTTTAGCGTTGATATTTTGAAAGACATGGTTGCTTGTTGATATGCTTGAGTATCTAAATTATTATGTCAAAACTAGACTATTGCTTTGAATCACATAAAAGTCCAAATGTCCATGCTATAAAGAAAAGAATATGATACGACTTAATGAACAGCACTCCACATCAAAAATTCTGTTTTTATCACTTACCTACTCGAGGACGAGTACGAGTTAAGCTTGGGGATGCTGATACGTCTCCAACGTATCTATAATTTTTGATTGTTCCATGTTGTTTTATTATCAATATTGGATGTTTTATAATCATTTTATAGTCATTTTATATCATTTCTTGGTACTAACCTATTGACATAGTGCCAAGTGCCGGTTGCTATTCTTTTTCCATGTTTTTTACATCGCAGGAAATCAATATCAAATGAAGTCAAAATGCCACGAAACTCCACGATGATTTTTTATGGGCCAGAAGGAAGGCAATGGGTCCTGGTTGCACCTAGGGGGTGCCCCAAGGGGGGCACAACCCACCAGGGCGCGCCAGGAGGCCCAGGCGTGCCGTGGTGGGTTGTGCCCACCTCGGGTGCCCCCGGACCACCTCTGTGCTCTATAAATACCACAATATTCCAGAAACCCTAGAACAGGCGTCGAAATATTCATCCAACCGCCGCAGAGTCCAGAACCACCAGATCCAATCTAGACACCATCACGGAGGGGTTCACCACTTCCATTGGCGCCTCTCCGATGATGCGTGTGTAGTTCCTTGTAGACCTTCAAGTCCGTAGTTAGTAGCTAGATGTCTCTCTCTCTCACTCACTCTCTCTCGCTGAATTCTCAGTACAATGGTCTCTTGGAGATCCATATGATGTAACTCTTTTGCGATGTGTTTGTTGGGATCTGATGAACTTCGAGTTTATGATCAGTTATATCTTTTTATTTCCATGAAAGTTATTTGAGTTTCTTTGATCTCTTATATGCATGATCTCTTATAGCCTCGTATTTCTTCTCCGATATTTGGGTTTTGTTTGTCCAACTTGATCTATTTATCTTGCAATGGGAAGAGGTGCCCGGTAGTGGGTTCAATCTTACGGTGCTCGATCCCAGTGACAGAAGGGGAAACAACACGTATGTATCGTTGCTACTAAGGATAAAAAGAAGGGATCTATATCTACCGCCATATAGATAAACAGATCTTGTCTACATCATGTCATCGTTCTTATTGCATTACTCCGTTTTTCCATGAACTTAATACACTAGATGCATGCTGGATAGCGCTCGATGTGTGGAGTAATAGTAGTAGATGCAGGCAGGAATCGGTCTACTAATCTTGGACGTGATGCCTATGTAATGATCATTGCCTGGATATCGTCATAATTATTTGAAGTTCTATTAATTGCCCAATAGTAATTTGTTTACCCACCGTTTGCTATTTTTCTCGAGAGAAGCCACTAGTGAAACCTACGGCCCCCGGGTCTTCTTTCTCATATATTTGCTTGCGATCTACTTTTTCTTTGCATTTTTATTCAGATCTATTAAACCAAAAATACAAAAATACCTTGCCGCGTTTTATTTTATTTGCGATCTATTACTTCAATCTATTACAACTTTCTCCCGTCAACTTGCCAATTTCTGGCGCTGTTACCCGAAAGGGATTGACAACCCCTTTAACATGTCGGGTTGTGAGGTGTTGTTATTTGTGTGCAGGTGCTGTTTACGTTGTGTTGCTTGGTTCTCCTACTGGTTCGATACCTTGGTTTCATAACTGAGGGAAATACTCTACCGTCGCTGTGCTACATCATCCCTCCCTCTCCGGGGAAATACCGACGTAGTTCCAGCTACCATCACCTTCCGAGGACTTCCGGACTCCTCCGAAACCTTCTGGAACCTTCTGGTGACTTCTCGGTACAATACCGAAAAAACCGGACTTTTTCCCGGAACCCCGACAACAACGTTCCATATATAAATATTTACCTCTGGACCATTCCGGAGCTCCTCATGACGTCCCGGATCCCATTCGAGACTCAGAACAACCTTTGGATTTTCCACTATTAATATCTCAATACTACTCCTGTGCTACCGAACATTAAGCGTGCGACCCTACGGGTTCGAGAATCATGTAGACATGACCGAGACTTCTCTCCGATCAATAACCAATAGCGGGACCTGGATGCCCATATTGGTTCCCACATATTCCACGAATATCTTCATCGGTTGAACCACGATGTCAAGGATTCAGTTAATCCCATATACAATTCCCTTTGTCCAGCGATATGTTACTTGCCCGAGATTCGATCATCGGTATCTCCATACCTAGTTCAATCTTGTTACCGGCAAGTCTCTTTACTCGTTCCTTAATACAAGATCCCGTGACTAAACTCATTAGTCACATGCGTGCAAGCTTCTTGTGATGTTGTATTACCGAGAGGGCCCAGAGATATCTCTTCGTCACGCGGAGCGACCAATCCCAGTCTCGATCCGTGCCAACCCAACAAACACCTTCAGAGATACCTGTAGAGCACGTTTATGATCACCCAGTTACGAAGTGACGTTTGGATACACACTAAGTATTCCTCCGGTGTCAGGGAGTTGCACGATCTCATGGTCTAAGGAACATATATATACTTGACATGATGAAAGTTGTAGCAAATAACTAAATGATCTTATGCTAAGCTTACGGTTGGGTATGTCCATCACACCATTCTCCTAATGATGTGATCCCGTTATCAAATGACAACTCATGTCTATGGTTAGGAAATCTTAACCATCTTTGATCAACGAGCTAGTCTAGTAGAGGCATACTAGGGACACGGTGTAGTTTATGTATTCACACATGTATTTAAGTTTCCGATCAATACAATTCTAGCATGAATAATAAACATTTATCATGAACTGGGAAATATGATAATAATCAATTTATTATTGCCTCTAGGGCATATTTCCAACAACACCTTAGTCCTACCTAGGCTCCGCAGAGAGGTCCCCACCGGTCTACATCCTAAGCGCGAAGGGGTTGTTCGGCCGCTCATCCCTAAGCACTCCGAGTTGTTGCGAGCAGGGTCAGGTCCAAGCACCACCTCTGTCCTGGATGGCACCTGCCCGACTGTGCCGCAATGCTGAACTGTACGTCTGATAAAGCTTTTGGAAGAAATTGTACGACGTCGAGTGCCCATACTTATTCCTGCGTGGTGGTTAGTGCGAAAAGGCTAGAGGCCTACTCAAATCACATATCCAAACCCCTTAGTGTATAGGGAGCTCGCGAAAAACGAATAGTGATCCTATCGTCTCATCTCGCGGACTTAGTACAAGGGCCAGGCCCATCCCTCTCCAGGGCGGTCTATGCCTGCCCGATCATGCCACGTCATTATCTTTGCGGGTACCCTCATGGTCAACCCGACTTCAATAACTCTCATGGGTACCCCTTGGGTCGACCCGACTTCAACAAAGGACTGAGGTGAAGGTCAAGTTATCCGCGTGTCCATAACATTAATGGGGAATCTGAGGAATCACCCTCGATGGATTCCTACTCGATGTAGCCATCAAGGTGACCTTGGAGGAATCACCCTTGAAGGGTTCACACTTGAGGTGTTGCACGACAAAGTCATCATCGGGAGTGGTGAACAAGGAATCACCCTATGTAATCCATGATCGATTAGCTACACTACAGAGATATCATCAGGAGTGAGATATGAGGTATCACCCTCGGCATTCGATAGTAGCTCTATAGAGTCGTACAACTAAAGGAGGCTGTCGGTGATGTGTCGGTCTCTGCACGTCTATCACATTGATTGAGTCATCCGAAAGCAAAGCATGGCAACACAGACAAGGGCGCGGGGCCACTGATGGATCACTAACCAACCTATACTAAGCATATATGATAATAGGTAAAGTAACAACATCAGGTTACAAAAGCAGCCTATGCATCAAAATAGGAGCTATCGAACAACAGTAGAAAAATCTAACACAAGCATGAGAGAGAAAGAATGGTCGATATAGAAATGATCAAAGGGGTTTTGCTTGCGTGGAAGCTCTGTCGAGAAGGACGGAGTTCGCTCGGGCCGTTGCCTCAGGTGAGCTCTCCTCTCTGTCTCATCTTTGCTCTGTCTCATCTCCTCTCTGTCTTCTCTGTTCCACTCTGTACATGGATGAATGAATGGATGGATGAACCGATGAATGGATGGACCAATGAATGGATGCCATGGTAATTAGTTCTTCTCTGTACATGTTCGTCTTGTTTCAAGTGATAGCAATTCAGCATCCAGTTTCAGTTCAGGGACATTATAGACATTTCAACACACAACTTATCCCATAATCTTACGCCACAATCTCAGAAAAGAACTCAACGGCTGATTCTGGCTGATTTTGTGGGAAGTTTCTCAAAAGCTGATTCTGAAGAATCAAAAGCTTGTTTGTAGTTTTGCTTGGTCGTAGGTTATTTGGTTTTACCCGGATGTGGTGTTCATGCTACACTCGTTGTTTGCAGCGAGTGTAGTTCTCTTGTAATTGTTTTTTTGTCTTGTATAAAGCTATAGTACACCTAGGTGTACTCTGAAAAAAAAAAGAATTGGCCAAAGCTGTTTCTAAAATTGAGAATTATTACCCCCGATACCACTAGCAAGTGAATACCCGTTCGCCGTCTTTCACTAGAAACGAACGACCTGCTTCGCACTCGCGCACGACCGACAGGAATCGAGCCTCCCAGGAAGGCAGGAAACGCAGGCTAGGGTTGGCCGCCGCCCGCCGCCCGCGCCGGCGAACCTCCACCCTCCGCCCAGGTACAGCCTCCTCTCTCCTTCCTCCCTCCCTCCTTCTCCTTCCTCCCTCCCTCCTCCTTCCTTCCTCCTCCCTCTTCCCTCTTGCCCGCCCCGCACCCCCCCCCCCCCCCCCCCCCCCCCCCCCTCTCTCATTACGGCGGCCCTCGTTCGTGTGCTATGTTCCTACTAGTGCAGTGTCTGATGTTACCATCTTGTTGCCACCAGCAAGGCTATCAGGTCTCCATTTTGTTTGTAAACCCAAAAAAAAAAATCAACGAATGGTTTCTTTACTTCATCCATGGTGTTGCTCAGTATTTCCCTGTCACGCTAATGCAGAATTAGTATACTTTGAAGATTAGTGGACTGATATTTTTGTTTGACAACTACTGCAACTGAAGTATCTGAAATTCCTTGCAGTACTCTGTACTGAACGTCTTGGTGTTATTCTGAATCATTGCATTTGCTGTATTTCATCACCAGTGTTCATTATTCACTGGTGACTTCGTCAGTAACGGTTCTGGGCAGCTTCTTTCTATTGATATCACTTGCTTGTTGCATTTCTACCGAGATTGATTATTAGATTTAGCAAAGCCATGAGTCGCTGCCTGGCAACTTGGCAAGCAAAGCCTTTGCTACTCTGTATGCTTGTCTCGTTTTGTCATCCAATCTTTGGAAGACCCATTTTCCTCTCTTGAATGAACAAGTAAAAGTAAAACTGTGTCATATTTTTCCTGACTATAAACTGCAGTGTAATTGGCATGTTTCATCAATTGTTAAGCTAGCCTTTGATTATCATCCTCAAGCCCAGCTGAAGGGAGTCGTACATTTCGTTGATTTTAAGATAAGTCTGAACAATTGCTTGATAAATGACAGTATGGTGCAGCAGTGGTTTATCTCACTGGATAGATTTCTCGCTGAAAACATTTCCGAAATTGCCTGGGTTTTAGCTTCAGTGATTGTCTTGGCCGTGTCATGGAAGAAGAGAAATTAAACAAAAACACAAAGAATGAGATGTCATGAAAAGCTGAAGAGGAAGAGAACAAAGATACCATGAACACTATTCATAGTAGGATAGCTGATGCTTGTCTCGTGATAGCAACATAGGTTAGCTATGTTGATGCCTTGATGGAGGCCATCATCATGTGAACCATATGTATTTTCTATGGTGCATGCCTTTTGTAATATTATTATGGGGTCAATATCTATTTATATGTAATATGTAACATCAAAGTATAGTCGTTGAATTGCGTATGTGTTAGCTATGAATCATCTTCATTGTCACAAATTTCCTTTGCAAAAAGGTTGTTCTATTGTCTACCAATGTACAAATCACTGCTTTAAGGTTTAATTAGCATGTAAACATATTCACTCATGGCCCAGGGGCATTACAGACAATTCACAGCCAAATCTACAATTTCACAGTTATTTCAAGCAAACAGCTTCCAGCTTTTCCACAGCTGGAAGTTCACAGCAGCTTTCTCACAGCTCACAGCAGCCTTTTCAGAATTTGCAGCTCAACCAAACGCAGCCTCAGTCCGTGTGAGAGAGGAGCCCCTCCCGTCGATCTCACAGCCGCGCGAAGCCTCTCGCCGGCCGCCGCCGCGCTCCCTCTTGCACCGCTTTCCCGTCGAGATCGCCACCGCCTCCCCGTATCGCGTGACGCTACCACAGCCCCCGCTTTCTCCGTGGAGCTCTGATCCACCAAGTCCATAATTCACAAATTGGTGAAGTCCACATAATGGAGCCCAAAAGCCGCTGACACTAGGACGCCTCCCAGACCCCTTCCACCTCCGAAGCCGCCCTCCTGGTGGATCAGTGACACAGCTGCTAGATAAGGTTTCTTCCTTCTTCTTTTCTTGCTTGTATGTTCTGTTGCATCATTTGGGCAATCCTTTAAACCCTAGGTTTTGGGATGGGTGGCGACCGTGCAAAGAATTGATGCAAACTTTGATGCTTGAAGAGATTGTCATAATTTTCCATACCTGAGAACATATTTTTTTTGTTAGTAATCCATTTTTAGAAGCAACATTCCAATTTTATGCCTATGAGCTATATAGTGCTCGCTCACCCAGTTGGTTGGTCTGCCCCTGACTGGTGAGATCAGTTGCAAGCGGTGTGGCATCCGTGATCTCTTCCTCATTCCAGTGGAGGAACGACCCTTCAGTGTCAGGATTTATAAGGGTTTTGTATACTGTGATCCTAAATTCTGGCTCCAACTGCAGGCTTTTGAGGGATTCTAGCTGCAGAAGAAACCTGGTGGGTGATATGAGCGGCGAGGCAGGCAATAGGAAGGAGGAAGCCAGGAAGACAGGTTTGGAGGGCACCGGACTGCCCCTTCCAGGTGGCTCCCATGGCAGCGTGCGATGCGCTGGCAGCGACCCGCAGTTGAGACACATGCTTGATTCCCTCAAATCCTCCAAGGCTTCTGTAAGTGTAGTTGTTACCTCTACGTGCCTTCGGTTTTTTTATTTAATAGCACACATGGTGAAAATACTGACATTCATGCTGGACTACCTCTGTTTAACTGGCACTGGCAGACACAATAATGAGATAGTAAAACCATGTTTCTTTTCTGTCACATGATAGCCAGAAAATGAGCATGAAATGTAAACAGGCACGAGCCTAAAAAAAGTAGATTTGTTACTAGAGTATCTATGATCTTTCAAGTCCGTGGAAATTTGTCGCCTGAAAGTTTGTTTTGATTGAACTCTTTGGCTTTCTTCCATTGCAGGCTGTGATCAACTATGGGGCCTCATGGTATGTAACCTTCTTGCTATGTACCTTTTGTTTCTTCTTGCATTGAGAACCTTACACTGTAACTACTAGCAACTATACTAAAGATGGTGCATCAATATTTTGACTGCTTGATGACTTGCATACTATTCTGCCCAATTGAGTAATAATCAGTTGTTGCAGTACTATGTCTATGTTATGTAATTCTGCAGCCATTTTAGGATGTATGTGGAGAGTATGCAACACACAGAGCTAATTATTGAGATTGATATGAGCCCAGTTTTTCCAATGCAAGCTTCATGTCTAAATTGGTGAAACCTGCATATGTACAATGCAAGGTGCTTACAGGGGTGCTTGTGAAAATGAGTGGTTTTTTCTTAAGCACCGGTGCTTATTTTATAAAACAAACGCTTACTTAGGCACCTCTTCTGTAGAAATAAGTTATCTACTACTAGCTATGTATCTAAAGTTTGTTCCATTACATGCTGTATAATACTAATATGTTGCATAGCTTAACGGTTTGCTTATCACTACTGTTCGTTAGTGAGAATACATAGGAGATGTTGTCTCCAATTTCCTCATAATGTGATTAACTCAAGTACTCAACTCACCCCTGTCGATTACCCAGGTGCGGTGTTTGCAATCAGATTCTTCCACCCTTCTGCAAATTCAGCAACGAATTCAAGAATCTTACTTTCGTCTATGCCCATGTTGATGAGTGCCCTGAAACAACTCAGAACATACGATACACTCCGACCTTCCATTTCTACCGGGATGGAGAAAGGGTAGATGAGATGTTTGGTGCAGGGGAAGAGAGGCTACGGGATCGGTTGTGGTTGCATTCGTGATTTCTAGGCTTTGGCTTGCAGTGATGCTGTTTTCATGTACTTAGTTATGCACTGTACCTCGGATTTATCCTTTTCTGAAAAGTCTTGTTTGACGTGGAAAGGAAGGGCAATGTTAAACTGATCAGCGTGTTGCTAGTTTCTCTCCCAGGCAGGCGCCATTATTTTTCATGATTTACTCGCAAAGCATTTTACACTCTAATTGAACCATGACTGTAATACATCAGCAACTAATGCTGCTACTGATGGAAGTGGGCTGTTCTGGTATCTCTGAGAATGAGCTGCCTGCAAATCTGGATGCTCTATTGAAGAGGAACATTTTCACTCGCAGCCATTCAAAGACTGGGGCAACTCAGTCAGCGGTGACTAGTGATTGCACGATTGGATATTGTTGTCGTTAGATGTACAATTGCTGCCAAACGATAAACCAATGAACAACAACGCAAAGAAATGGCTGGCCGATCCTTGAAGCTTTGTCTAGATAATGGATTGCTCACATTGCAGCAATTACCGGCCGTTACACAATTCATGGCCAATCAATTATCAAACATGGCAAATAAACTTGTGCTCCCTCCGTCCGAAAATACTTGTCGAAGAAATGGATGTATCTAGACATATTTTAGTTCTAAATACATCCATTTTTATTCATTGCTATGACAAGTATTTCCGGACGGAGTATATAAGAAGAAATTACAACTAAAAATAGCAGACATGTTTCCTTTTAAATTACTAAAGTTCATGCACACCAGTTAACCAACTTCTCCCATTTGAACATTTGAATGAACATCTCAAACACAACCTTCTTCAAGGGTAAGCCGTAATGGTACAAATAAATTGGACGTTACGCAAATTTGGATGCCCTACCCGAAATCTAGATAGTGGCATCATCAAACCATCACCAAACATGAGGCATGAGATTGTGAGCACATCTGAGGAGAGGCTCCATCCAAATGAATATCCAAGCAGAAGTATGATTGAACAACAAAGACAACAACTCTATCAAATTATGTACATCCAGGCTCCTAACAGAATCAGTAGTCAGGGATCACGATTTAGCAGAAGGTTGGGGTTTAGAAACCCGCACTCTCAGCTTCGAGGGGCCAGATTTAGTTCTACTGCTGTTCCGGTCCGCCTTAATGGAAGCAATCACAGCATCAGCCCCAGGACCAAGACCTTTCCTGCCAACTAATTTCACGCCCAGTGTTTCACAGAGGTAATGCAGCCTCATCTCATCACCCCCTCTAACCTCTCTTAGCTCCATAGCCTGCTGCCGCGACAGTAATGTATACACAAAGAGCTGCTGCTGCTGGTTGAAATGTGACTGTAGCTGCTGAAACAACGATTTGTTTGAGTGGTGCTGCTCTTTTTTCCCTCCTTCGGTCGCACTTTTCTTCTGAGGGCCACCTAGTTCCACCTTCAGAATGGCTGGAGATTTGGGATCCGAGGCTTTTCCGCCTAAAATGACAGAGAAGCTCCCAAATTCCAAGTCTGGTTGCCTAAACAGGTCTACTAGTAAGGTAGCACAAGCTTGAGCATTTGTAGATGGGCTTTTTACTACTTTGGTCTTTGTTGCTCGGGCGGTGGCATGGATATTGATGTTAGCAGCTTCTCGTACGCCAGTAATAAAAGCTCCATGCATCGTTGCAGGGTAACGCCTTGTGGTGGCTTCTCCAGCAAAAAACAATCGGCCGTCTCCAACACTTTCGGCTAATATGTCATAGTCATCTCCAGATGCTCCAACAGCAACATGCGAATATGAACCTAGACTGAAAGAGTCTGTGCCCCATCTAGTGCAAACACTCTGTAGAGGATCTGGTACTTCAACTCCCTGTGGTTCATAGATACCTGCAACATACAAGGTTCTCTTTTTAGACAGAAACCAAGGTTCACTTTTTAGACAGAAACCATTTTTGAGCAGTTAAATTCATTGGTACAACTACAGCATGAATAAAAACTACATATTTCAGTGCAATTGACGAGATGAACAGAACCAAGATTCTGCTCTAGTAATCAGTTGTGAGAGGTATTGAATACCTTACATGCTCTGTTATTAGATACTCCCTCCGTTTCTAAATATAAGACCTTCTAGATATTTCAATATGGGACTACATACCGATGTATGTAGACGCATTTTAGAGTGTAGATTCACTCATTTTGCTCCGTATGTAGTCTGTATTAGAATCTCTAAAAAGACTTATATTTAGGAACGGACGTAGTAACAAAAATGCAACTTTATGATAGAATTATCAAATTCAAGTCTTACCCCTCAGTATCTGAAGAACAGAGCTGACAGCATCAGTTGGCGGCGTGGTTTCAAAGTTGTGGGCAGCCTCACCAGCAACCAAAGCCATCAACAATGGACCACCAGCCACTGTTGCATAGCTATAGAACAGAAAGAACTCCCCTCGGTGACTTGGATTTTCAGTCAGATGTCCAAAGGTATCAAGGTCGGTGCTCCAAAAAACATGAGGAAACAACATCGCGACCTTGTTTAACAACCCAAAGCCTAGTTTCTTGATACTATCAAGCTTCCTTTGTGGCAGCTCAGGTACAAACTTGATACCCCCATTTTTCAGAACCCCAAGTGGTACAGTGCACAGCGCCATGTCCCCTTCATACACCTGACCACCATTGACAACCACCTGCACGCCATCCCCTCCATACCGTATAGTGTGCACTGTCCTCTCGTAAACAATGGGCACATTCTCTGCCAGGGCCTGTACAAGCCTCCCGTTGCCACCAGGCAAGAAGCAGTGATCCCCACCCATGTCATACGGATCGTCCTGGTCCCAGAATGCAAAGCTAAGCCTTGAAGATAATCCTGCATTGGCGTACTCCAGATTTGCTATATGCCAATTGAACAAGTTTATCTCCTCCTCTGAGGAGATACCCCCATCAGACTGCCGTAATGTCTCAAGCGCCGCCCCAAGAGAGATATCCATCGCCACATCCCCCATGGCCGCCCGCAGGTGGCTGGCATTATCAAGAAACTTGTTATATGTTCCCTCCACTTCCTTATCCACCTCCGGATCAACTGGCGACCCATCCGGCCGATACAGTGGGCACTTGTCTCTGATCTTATGCATCGGCAAGCCGAGCTGCTTAGCCACAACACCGAGTGGGTTCCCAAATGTGCCGGTAAGCACGCTGCCACCGAGGTCAGCAGCAGCTGAGTGCCCACCACCTTCCATCTTCTTCGTGTACACGCGGCCACCGCACCGCTTGCGCCCCTCCAATACAATCACTTTAAAGCCGGACGCCAGCAAGTGCCGTGCCGCGGCAAGCCCAGCAAGGCCAGCGCCGACAACGATGACAGTGTTGGGCCTGGTGGGCTCCTTGGGGAGGCGCTCCTTGATGGCGGGGGCGACGCCGAAGTTGACGTGGCCGTGGGAGACGAGGAAGTTGTAGGCGGAGGTGAGGAGGTGCTCGCAGTGGGGCGGGATGAGCGAGGCAAAGGACTCCTTGGCGAGCCATGAGTTGAAGGTCTCGCGCCACCTGGTGAGGAGGTGGTTGCGGATGAGGATGTAGTTGACCTGCTCGATGCCGCCCACGTCGGAGACCACCCCCGCCTCGATCTCCTCGTCGGTGAGGGAATCCGCGGGAAACCCGGCGGTGAGCGCGGTGACGGCCTCCGCTGTCGGCTCCCGGTTGATCACGATGATGTCGTCCGCGGCGGAGGGGGGAACTGGCGGGTGAGGAGCAGGGGAGGCGGCGGAGGGGACTTTGCGGCGGAACCCGGTGCGCTTGCGCTTGCTGGGGCTGGGGAAGGCGGGGATGTGGAGGGCAAGGGTGGGGGCGGGTACGGGGGGCGGGGTAGGGTTAGGGTTTGGGGGAAGGGAGGCGAGGGGGAGGAGGGTGCTGGGCGGCTGCTGGTCGGACATTGTCGCCGGCGGCGGCGAGAGCGGCTCCGCCTGCTCGATAAATCTGGGGTTTACACGGGGGCCGTGCGAGGCCGAGCCATGGGCGGCTATGTGCATCTGTGAGGTGGAAGACGGCAAAGCAGCCAATTTACGCTTTCGAGTGTAGGATACGTAAAGCAGGGCGGTTTGTGAATTATCATCTTCAGAGACGCAGTGATACGGAAATTGACAATAGCTTCACCGAAAGCAGAGTTCCTCATCACATTATTCAGTGCATTCAAAATAAAAATCACATTATTCAAGAACAGTGTACAAGGTTTCTGATCACACCATTCTTCAGCGAATTTTTCAGAACAAGAACTGGCCTGGGAAAGTACAAAGGATGATCAACCATGCTTGGTTGCAGAAACTAAATTTGTTACTGTACTTCAGAATGCTTCAAGGAACAATCCATACTGACGGAAAATATGTGCACACATACCGCTTTACCGTCGAACACCATGCGCTTCGTCTTCAATCGAATCGTAAGATATACACGAACACCAAGTTGATCCCAAAACAAGGCCAGATGATGATGAAACATGACACTGGGAAATCTCAAGTGGCACTTCACAAACTGCGCTCGGGCTTACATCGTAGCAGTACTCCTGTTGCCAGCAGCGTGGCCTCTCCTTAACATTATGACTTCACTGCTATTAGTATGGGATGGCTTCTCATGGTCTAACCCATATGCATCCGAGAAGGGATCCATGAAAACACCAACGAATGCAATCAGTGGGTCTGCGCGTGCACTGTCGACATATAGCTTCAGGTACCGGGCGTCGACGGCGGGGAACCGGAGCAGCCTCTTGTACCCAATTGTCGTGCCTTCAAGAATTGTTTGCCACAGTCCACCCAGTAGGACATCCACATGGAACTCGATCACACGCTGTCCCATCTGGATAGGCTCCTGGAGCTGGAGCAAGTTGAAGGAAGTGGATCGCCCGAGGTCGAAGAGCATTTCCCAGCTTGTCTGCCCTTCCTGTGGTGCCCAGTAGGAGTATATGCTATCTCGGAGGGTGTTGGAGGGCGCAAACTGCAGGTTCTCCAACCCACCACGCACACTGCTTGCTGTGCCAGTCGCATTGGCAGCAAAGTTGTGAGAGAAGATCGTCCGTCGGATCTCGGTGAATTCCTGAAGGACTTGCATATCTTCATCGGAAATAAGCCCGGATGAATTGGGAGGAACATTCAATATGAGGAGACAATTTCTACCAACTGATTTGTAGTATATGTCAAGCAGGGTTACAGCACTTTTTGGTTTCTCTGAGGCATGCCAGAACCACCCTGGCCTGATGGAAACATCACATTCTGCAGGAACCCATTCTTCACCAAATTGATCCCCACTTTGTGAGTATCTGGCAATAAAGTTGGCATGCCAGTCAGTAGACTAATGGTTTCTTAAAAGCAATATGCTTGTCAATGACAAGCGAACTCCTCTTTCAGTAAACATCCCTCAAAATCAGAACACTGCAGGTTGTACCATTATGAGATGAGATGTCAATGCCAATACGCCATAGAGGCATAGTCTAAAAGTATATGAACCAACTACAGGTTATTTCATGCCAATCATTTTCATGGTTGTCGTTGCTACACATAGTAAAGGAATCAAGTGCACTAGTCCAATTTTTGGTTTAACAAGGGATTTTAACTTTGGAATCTGAATATGAATAAAATAATTTCATAGTTTGTAGCCATTCTTATAGCTCATTTCATTCTGAGGCAACCCAGTACGTAAATCACATCCCAAAACATGCTGTCTTGATTGTGTTTTCTACTAAAGGAGGCACTGTAGTGGGTATTTTTTGGTCCACACATCCATCACCAAATTCTGCTAAATAATATTACCCTAATTAAGTACTTTCAACCGCCCGATGCCATGAATGAAGCTTACCTTCAAAGTGAAGATAGCTGCAGTATTTATTTAGATCAAGTATTATCATTAGCTGTCTGTTTAGAGGTTATAGTTAGGTAGTACTTTGGAAGGACAATAGTTCCTCAAGATATGCTATCATTACAGTAGTTGGAAGTATCGGTACAAATGTAGTACTGTACTGGGAATGAAAGTTTAACGGTCCGTTCTCATGCATCTTCCAGTAAAGCTATGCAGCATCAGCTGTCTTCCAAATCAATAATTGCACTACAGCACTAATTTTTTCCTCATGCGAAACAGAGAAAAAAATGGAAGCACGGTTATGTTAATTATATTTGTCTCCTGCTAAATGGGAAGATTATACATACCTTAATTTTTCTACAACTAAGGCATTTCGGCAGTTTGTCAAGAAACAGGAATCCACACAAGAAAAGCTATTGAAATTCCAAGTCTACCTATGGCTAAAGGTCTCATCCATGCTAGGATCTCAACAGAAGTACGTGACATAACCTCTGTGATTGTAAGCTGGGAGATAAGATCTAATGCAGGGTATGATTTTTGACCAAACACTCTAAATTTTTATATACAACTAAATACAATATAATTGTATATAATCCTTCTTTATTCTAAACCACTCCCTCCGTTCCAAAATAGAGTTAGTACAAAGTTGAGTCATCTATTTGGAACGGAGGGAGTAACTCCTAATGTGGAATCCACGTTAAGCCATGTACCCTGAAAAGAACAGTTCATTAGATCTTGGTAGTAAAAGGTGTCTCATCGTGGAAAGACATGTCTCTTGGTGAAAATACTTCTTTACATGAAAAGACATACTGTAAAAGAATAAAAAGAACAATAATTTATAGATTAACACATTACAAAATTCAATTTATAACTTCCCAAAAAATGCGACCATTGAGCCTTAATTGTACTAGAAAACTATATGCTAAAATGTACTTCCTCTGTAAAGAAATATAAGAGTGTTTAGGTCACTACTTTAGTGATCTAAATGCTCTTATATTTCTTTACGGAGGGAGTAACATTTAAATTTATTTATGCATTTCAAGGATGTTTATACTTTTTTAGCAATACAATATTTATACTTTGCAACTCTATCCTTAACAGACTACAAATTTTATATGTAAATGTTTTAAAATAGACTACCTAAAATATATAATAATAACCACACTAAAGCGTGGGCTTTACACTAATTAACAATAGTTATCGCACCTTTTCCAATTAAGCAGGACTAAATCACTTACTCAGGAATGATGTGCCCAATTGTCACGACGGTCTTGTTGAAAGGAGACCAGCAAGTACGGCCCGCAATCCCCGCCTCGTCTCCTACCCATCTAGTATCTGGTCCAGCATCTGAGAAGATGACCACCCTTCGCTGGAGCTGATGGATAAGCGCAAACCAGGCATCAAACATGTAATCCATGTACGTGTCGTCGCCCTTTGCACCATCAAGCCAAACTTCCTCCACATCTCCATACCTGAACATATAAAAGGAAGAATCTGTAGACTGCTTAGAAACAGCTTAAGCACCAAGTCCGCCACAAAACATATGGGTAGAATCCACACGCTCCACAATCCAGGTACCAAATGTACCACTGTTGATTATGTGTAATCAACGGAGTCCAAAGTAATGCATGAAGCAATGTACTAGAAGCATATGTACAAAATGTTAGGACACCGATAAGTGCCACACGTGTGGGCGTTAGGGAGTCTGCCCACACATTTTGTGTGGTGTATAAGAGGAACAGCCCACACACCTACGTGTGGGCAAAACAAGTAATGCCCACACACCTCTTTTTTTCCCTCCCGGTTCCTCTTACACGCGTGCATGTGGGCGAAATAGATAACGCCCACACGCCCCGTACGTCAGGCCTCGTACCTCGTGGTCCCGCACGCCCCGCGTGACAGTCACCGCGCGCCCGCAGTTGCCATGGTTCAGACCCTTGTCCATGTTCGTTTAACTGCAGTTGCCATGTCGCTGAACTACGGTTGCCATGTCGGACAACTACAGTTGCCATGGTTGCTCAACTGCAGTTGCCATCTAATGTCAAAAGTTCCAGATGCCATTTTTGGGCAACTGCGGCTGTTGCCATGTATGGTCTGGTTTACCACTAGGCAGTTGCCATGTATGGTCTGGTTTACCACTAGGCAGTTGCCATGTATGGTCTGGTTTACTACAGTTGCCATGATTTGAAAACCTTAGGAGTTGCCACCTACTAACACTAGGCACTTGCCGTGTAGTGCTACAAAAAGACATGGCAAAACAACATGTTCGGGTAAAAAAGAGAGAGTTGCCATCTGCTTACAAGCACACTAGGGCAGTTGCCGTGTACCCTGCAAAAATACATGGCAACTGACATGTTCGGGTAAAAAAAAAAGAGAGAGTTGCCACCTGCTTATAAAGCACACTAGGGCAGTTGCCATGTACACTGCAAAACACATGGCAAGTGCCAACTTGGGTGTGGGAGATGAGACGGGTGTGTGGGCGAGATGGCAAATGCCCACACACCAGCCCTTGTGCGTGAGTGGAAAGTGGCGTGTGGGCGAACTGCTGAACGCCCACACACCAGCCCCTCCCGTGTGGTGAAACGGCCGTGTGGGCGACCGGGTGAATGCCCACACACCAGCCCAGTCCTACGTGGCACTAGAAACATGCCAAGATTCGTGCGCTAACAAATGGACGCGGATCCACGCGTGTGGGCGAGATGCAAACGCCCACACGCGTGGGCGTTAGACTTTTCGAAATGTTAATATCATCATAGAGATAAAGCGCAGTAATTTTCACCACGGAAACACCACAAGGGCCAAACTTCATGTTTTCCATCGAGCAGAACAATAAGCACTGAGTACTCCTGATCCAAGAGCATAGTCCTGCAAGAACAGATACTACAGTTTTCTGCAAAGGTCAAGAAGGAAGGCATTCTCTTTTTTGAGTTTTCACTCCAAAATCACATCTTCAACGACCTGCATTCTAGATTCAGTAGTTCTCCTAAAAACTTGCAAATAAAAGATGCAGCGGCAATAACATTGTAGTAATTCGGATCACACAGATTGACACACCTGGTGAGCAATTCCGTCATTTGGCCCATGTAGTGTTCATTGTATGCGACGGTGTCGCCGTACACAGGCTCGTGGCGGTCCCACGGCGACAGGTACAGCCCCAGCCCGATCCCCTCCGCGCGCGCGGCGGCCGAGAGCTCGCCGACGACGTCCCCCGCCCCACCCCGCCACGGCGAGGCGGCCACCGAGTAGTCCGTCAGCGCCGACGGCCAGAGGCAGAACCCGTCGTGGTGCTTGGCCGTGAGCACCACGCGGCCGAACCCTCCCTCCGCCGCGACGCGCGCCCACTGGCCGGCGTCGAGCGCGGACGGCGCGAACACGGCGGGGTCGGCGTGGCCGGAGCCCCACTCGGAGTCCGTGAAGGTGTTCGGCCCGAAGTGGATGAAGAGGGCCATCTCGGAGAGCTGCCACTGGAGCTGCGCGTAGGAAGGGACGGGCAGAACCGGGAGAGGCGGCGGTGTCGCCGTTGCTGCGACGGCGGCGGCGCCATGGCCGCACAGGAGTAGGTGGAGGTGAACAAGTAACAAAGCGATGGTGGTTGACATTTGGGAGAGAGGAGATTGTTCAGCGTGTGACCATGGTTGACTGATAAAGCCTATCAAGTGAACTTTATGCAAATTTTGCCACCTTCTCTCAGTCGCCGCTAGGCCGCAGAAAAGATTTTTTATGTCAAATTGACTATAGGATTTAAATATGGATTTTATCGTTTAAAGCAATTCTAATAAAGTTGTCAAATCAACAGCCTAGGAGGACATATAACAAAGCCCCTAATAGAGAAGCGACACTCGGAGGTGACGGCGCCATTGACGCAATGCTTTTACTCATGCTCTCATAAGTGCCACTAGTAGAATCAAAATTTTGACCCAACCCACGAGAGGGGCCGCTGCCGCCAGCGCAAGGCCTTCAGATCCAGACCAGAGAGTCGTCACCGTTGAAGCCACAATGACACCAGAATCTCCCGCCTCCTTCAGCTTGCTACCCACATAGCCAAAAAAAAGACGTCACCACGTCCACAACGCTGCTCGCTGTTGAGCCCATCGCACAACCTCACCATTCAGGGTTGCCGCCCCCACTTCCCGGAGAACCACACCATCGTCGCCACCAGGCCACCGACCAGCGTACCCTTAAGATGGACAACACGAGGGCAAAACCGTCGTGCCATAGTACCACCACGGTCAGGCAAGCCAACATCGATGCCGACCCATGCGAAGAGGACAACCAGCCATGGGAACCAGATCCCACCTGGATCCAACCCAAGAGCCAACAAATGTTGTGGTTCGACTGCCCACCACACGTCATTGGAGCAGCACGCCCGCATTCGCGCGATCCCTGAAGCTTCCCGTCGGCGCAAAGAATATGCTAGTGTACGACCCTCTTCGTGCCGAAGCCGGTGGCCTCCGTCCTCTCTATGCCACCGAGGAAGCTCCATCCAGCAGAAGCGCCTCCCAGGAGCAGCGGGGCGTAGTGAAAGAAGGTCACCGTCGCTGGCATCGGCTGGGTGGGCCTGGCCTCCGTGCACTACCGTGTCAAACATGTATGCCCCGACGTGCCCTGGTGCCAGATTATTCCTGCTACCATCCTTCCCCTGATTCGTAGTGCACGGTCTTTTGTGATTTGCGTGCATCACCAACTCGTGCGCCGACAGGCGTCCACTTAGGGCGCGTTTGGTTACCTGCACCGTTTTTTGAGGTTGCATGGAAAAAACGAGCTAGGCTGAGTAGAGTCTGGTTGAGGACATACATGCCAAAATACGACATTTGCATGTTGATTGGTTACCTGCATCATGGAAGACTCCTCTACCCGGTGTTTGGTTGCACACATGCATCGTGATTAGGAGTTAGCAACTACACTGAGTAGAGAGGTTAAAATAGAATGTTCACTGCCACTACGACCAGAACCGAGTCTAATCTCTAGTGGTTCCTCCTCCACCGACTCACTACCACTGTCACACCGACGCAAGGGGCTGTCACGCACGTCCAAGGCGCCCGCCTACATGCTCACCACCATAGCCATCCCCACCGCCCTCCTCTTCTTCATCCTCCTGCTGCCCAGTCGCACCATGGGGTTGCGTTTCACGACTAGCTATGCCATGGTCGACTGCACCCCGCCCCCTGCCTCGGACAACGACGTTGCTGCCGCATTCTGGGACACCCTCCTGCTGCTCCTGGCCGCCGTGCTGAGAGACTGCCTGGCGTGCCTTGTCACGGCAGCCAAGAAGCTCACCGACTGCAGCGCGACCAGGCGTGCCGACGTTTGGAGGAGCGAGGGCTGCTTCCTGGCCTACGCCGACGGCAACACCTCCTCTGCGCACGAAGATGCCTTCTGCGATGTCATCTCCTGCGGCGAGGAGGTCTACCCCGCAGTTATCTCCATCGACGACAACACTCCGCCCTCCACAAACTATCACATGTAGATCTACTCGTCTATGCTTAGTGAAACAGAAAACGCACAATATAAAAGTCGTGTCAAACAGCGAGGTGAAACTACTCCCGAAAGGAAACTTCAAACGATCGATCGTGTCTCACAAATTTGTCAAAATTCGTCCAAAAATGCTTCAAATATGAACGTGAAATTCCGCATATAGAATGAACAAAACTACGATCTGATCGCCTGAATGCAATTTGAACATCAAGGTGCATAATTTTCGTGTACAGTTTATCGAGAATCGAAGCACAGTTGTGTAGAAGGGACGGAGGAGATTAAAGAGGTGCTTAGAAGAAAATACCTGCTAACCACGTACAGGCATGCCTCGCCAGAGTCACCCACGTGGGCTCAAGAGCATCGCCCGGGCCTGTCTCACTGGAAATGGTTGATTTGAGAACTGTGCGATGCAGAGCCAATAGTGATTGCATATAAACAAACATCCCAACACGAAAAAAGTGCATCCAATGGGCCTGGTTGGGCTGGATGTAGCCTACCAAATGCACGCTTACCGCTTCTGTTTTATTAGATGTGTTGTTAGGGCAGCTCCAACGTGTACCTCAAATTGCCCTAAACATATGGACCGCGGTGTTTGTACATTGTTTTTTCACCCAACGTCGTGCTGCAAACATCCATGGACGCGTCCGCGCATCTGAAACCGCACAAACCGACATCAAATCCGAGGAGGTTTGCGGGCGTTCGGACTCGTGCCATGTACGCGTCCAAAAAAGCAGGCCCACCCAAAACTCTATCCCGTGCATCCACTTCGAGAGTGCCTCTGCTCTGGGTGTCCCATTTATGTCGGTCCTAAGCGGAGATGACCCGCCACTGCAGCATGCCGACCCAAATATGAGGAATACAACTGACGTGGCGACCAAGAGCATTATGAACAACTGGCAGGCCCGGTAAGCAAAATGCATAGTGGCGAGTCTTCTGAGCTCACCGGAGGAGATCTCATAGGACGAAGAATGAATGATGGAGGATGCGTTCGACGACGAGGCCACACTCGTGCCGATCGATCGGTTAACTACGAAGGAGGCTTGGGCACACTTCGACCATGTCATTGCGGAGGCGTAGTCGGAGCAGTAGGCGGCGCCGCCGGTCTCCATGTTTCGGATGCTGCAGGAGGAGCAGTGGTACATCCTGCAGCTCCTCGAGCAGCACCGGCTCACGAAGGCCAAATCACCAGCGAGCGGGCGAATGAGGAGGCCGTTGCTACTTCTTGAGCTTGTATTGGTTTTTCCCTCGAAGAGGAAGGGTGATGCAGCAAAGTAGAGATAAGTATTTCCCTCAGTTAAGAACCAAGGTATCAATCCAATGGGAGGAACACACAAGTCTCCAATGATAGCACCTACACAAACAAACAAATACTTGCACCCAACGCAATAAAGGGGTTGTCAATCCCTTCACGGTTACTTGCAATGATGAGATCAGATAGAGATAGGTATAAAAGATAAATAGAAGTGTAAAATAAAATAAAGATAAATAAATTGCAGCAAGGTATTTTTGGGTTTTTGGTTTTATAGATCTAAAAGTAATATGATAAAAATAGACCCGGGGCCATAGTTTTCACTAGAGGCTTCTCTCTTGAAAGAACGCATACGGTGGGTAAACAAATTACTGTTGAGCAATTGATAGAAAAGTGCAAAGTTATGATGATATCTAAGGCAATGATCATGAATATAGGCATCACGTCCGTGACAAGTAGACTGAAACAATTCTGCATCTACTACTATTACTCCACACATCGACCGCTATCCAGCATGCATCTAGTGTATTAAGTTAACAAGAACGGAGTACCGCCTTAAGCAAGATGACATGATGTAGAGGGATAGATTCAATCAATATGAAATAAACCCCATATTTTTGTCCTTAATGGAAACAATACAAATACGTGCCTCGCTACCCCTTCTGTCACTGGGCGAGGACACCGCAAGATTGAACCCAAAACAAAGCACCTCTCCCATTGCAAAAAAACAATCTAGTTGGCCAAACCAAATCAATAGATCGGAGAGAAATACAAAGTTATCTTAATCATGCATAAAAGAGTTCAGAGAAGACTCAAATAATATTCATAGATAATCATAAATCCACAATTCATCGGATCTAAAAACGCACCGCAAAAGAAGATTACATCGAATAGATCTCCAAGAACATCAAGGAGAACATTGTATTGAATATCAAAGAGAGAGAAGAATCCATCTAGCTACTAGCTATGGACCCGTAGATCTATGGTAAACTACTCACACATCATCGGAAGGGCAGCAAGATTGATGTAGAAGCCCTCCGTGATCGAATCCCCCTCCGACAGTGTACCAGAAAGGCCCCAAGATGGGATCTCACGAGGACAGAAGCTTGCGGCGGCGAAAAAGTATTTTTGGTGTGCCCCTTCGTATACGGGGAATATTTGGGTATTTATGGAGCTGGGATTAGGGTTGGAGGAGCCACGGGGGCCCACAAGCTCATAGGGCGCGCCCTGGTGAGCTTGTGGCTCACTCGTGGGCCTTCTGGCCTCCTCCCAAAGCTTCCTAAGTGTCTTCTGGTCCAAGAAAATTTGTCAAAAAGTTTCATTCCGTTTGTTATTGATTTTCTGTAAAAGACAAAAACATGAAAAAAAACAGCAACTGGCACTGGGCACTAGGTTAATAGGTTAGTCCCAAAGATGATATAAAATAGCATGATAATGCATATAAAGCATCCAGGATGGATAATATAATAGCATGGAACAATAAAAAAATTATAGATACGTTGGAGACGTATCAGCCGTCGAGGAGAATCTGGGCATCGTGGATGAGCAGTGGGCGTTGTACGAATCCAGGCACATCGCCGACGCCATATGCCATGGGAACGATTTTGATAGTAGAAGAGGGGTAGAGTAAAGGAGCATGGTCTACCGGGATGCAAACGGGTGACACAAGTATTATTACGGGTTCAAGCCTCTCACGACAGAGATAACAACCCTACATCTCGTGCTCCGGAGAGGCTTTCTCTGTTTTCTGTATGATCATGGAATTACAATGAGTGTGTGAGAGAGTTTTTTGAGAGAGGGAGAGGGATGGAAGAATGAGATCCTTGCCCGTCTAAGTGGTGAGGGGTGGCTTATAAAGAGTGTGCCACCCCTAACCTCCTAAGTGGAACCATTGTTTCAGCCCACTACAGAAGGTAACCGACGTATTAAAACATTTGTAACATTGTGTCATTGTGAGACCTGGGCATGCTAAAGTAAATGTGTCAAATCTAGAGGTCTTGTGATGCAACTGTTTCAAGAATGATGGTGGGCTTCTTAACATGGCCATGATATTGCCCTTGTAGAGCTTTTGGGCGGTTCTTCCATTTGCAACACATGCTATCAAGAGATCCGAGCAAACCTGACCAGCCTCCGGATTTGGACATTGCCAAGATCATTTTGATGTGTGCATCAGTTGGTTCTCGAATACCGAGGTTCAAACACCTTGACCATCGCAGTAGCAAATCTGATCATGACATTTCCGCATGTGCTCTTAGACATCGAGCGGTACTTGTCCCACGAATATGCGTCTGTGCCATATGCAAGCATCCGCAATACAATCGTGCACTTCTGGTAACCCAACTTCCTATGACATCCTTCTTCAAGATGAAATAGCCATCTTATGATCAGACGCTATTGTAGAGGCGATCGAAAACATTTTTTTGATCCGAAAGCGCCGACGAAATTGTCCGTGAATAGGGCAACGGGGGAAAAGTAGTCGTCCATCCGCGTCAAATGCCCCCATGCCCGGTTTCGATCAGCACTCGATGACCCTTGATCGATACCTTGAAATTGAGAACATGCTCTTCTAAATGCTCCGCGTTTGCAAGGACCGCCTGCATCATCACCGTTTCATCTGCATAATCCTTCTCATCCGACAAGTCATAAGACGACTCATTTAGTGCTTGTACATGTGTTGGGGAACACAGTAATTTCAAAAAAATTCCTACGCACACGCAAGATCTATCATGGTGATGCATAGCAACGAGAGGGGAGAGTGTAGTCCACGTACCCTCGTAGACCGTAAGCGGAAGGGTTATGACAACGCGGTTGATGTAGTCGTACGTCTTCACGATCCGACCGATCCTAGTACCGAAAGTACGGCACCTCCGCGATCTGCACACGTTTGGCTCGGTGACGTCCCATGAACTCTCGATCCAGCTGAGTGTCGAGGGAGAGCTTCGTCAGCACGATGGTGTGATGATGGTGATGATGAAGTTACCAACGCAGAGCTTCGCCTAAGCACTACAACGATATGACCGAGGTGGAATCTGTGGATGGGGGCACCGCACACAGCTGAGACAACTGTCAACTTGTGTGTCTATGGGGTGCCCCCTCCCCCGTATATAAAGGAGTGGAGGGGGGCGGCCCTCTATGGCGCGCCCTGGGAGGAGTCCTACTCGCACCGGGAGTAGGATTCCCCCTTTCCCTAGTTGGAGTAGGAGAAAAGGAAGGAGGAGAGAGAGGGAGAAGGAAAGGGGGGTGTCGATGTCAAAACCGGCGGATCTCGGGTAGGGGGTCCCGAACTGTGCGTATAAGGTCGATGGTAACAGGAGAAAGGGGACACGATGTTTACCCAGGTTCGGGCCCTCTCTATGGAGGTAATACCCTACTTCCTGCTTGATTGATCTTGATGAATATGAGTATTACAAGAGTTGATCTACCACGAGATCGTAATGGCTAAACCCTAGAAGTCTATCCTGTATGACTATGGTAATGAGTATATCCCTTCCGGACTACACCCTCCGGTTTATATAGACACTGGGGGGATCTAGGGTTACATAGAGTCGGTTACAAAGGAAGGAATCTTCATAGTTGATCGCTAAGCTTGCCTTCCACGCCAAGGAGAGTCCTATCCGGACCCGGGTACAGTCTTCGGCCTTCGTGTCTTCACAGACCATCAGTCCGGCCCATGGATAACAGGCCGGACGCCTGAGGACCCCTTAGTCCATGTCGGATCACGGGTTCCAGCAAAACCCTCAAGGTTCGAACACTGGGGTGCGCACGAAGATTCCCCCCTGCCGATCCACGTCCTAGCTTTGCTAAGATCTCACGGACTAACTCGACGAACTCATAACACGAGGGACACAAGATTCATACTGGTTCGGGCCACCGTTGTGGTGTAATACCCTACTCCAGTGTGGTGGTGGTGGATTGCCTCTTGGGCTGATGATGAAAAGTACAAAGGGGGGAGAACAGCCTCCTGAGGTTGAGGTGTTCTTGTGCTTGGTGAACTTGTGTGTGTGAGGATTCGATCAGCTCAGGCTCAGTTCAGTTCAGTTGCCTTCTACTGTGGTGGCTAGTCCTATTAATAGAGGCCCTGGTCCTCTCCCCAAATATTGAGCGGGAAGGGAGCCAACAATGGCCAATTTGAAAGGGGACAACTAGTACAGCTTATCCTGACAAAAGCGGTCTTCGCCTGCAAAAGGCTCTGGAGGTGACGCCGCCTTGGGCTCCATGGTGACCTCCGTCTTGCCGTCCTGTTGGTCCTGGTCTCGTTGCACCGATATGGAAACCTTTGCTTGATGCCTCGGTACTCCGCGCCTGCGCTTGCCTCCTTAGCACCAAAGAGGAAACAAGGACGCTGCGCGCTGGCACCCGCCTGGTCTCGATCATCATGGCTCACGTCACGAGAACCTCACGAGGTTTGCCTTGCCTTGATCTCTCCACCCCTCGCGAGCCTGCCTGGCGAGGCCACTCCTGAGGAGGTCTTGCGTCGTCCGCCCCGCGAGGCTTGGCCCCTCGCGAGGGTCTTGAATGCCTTGTTGATGAAGATGGGGCGTACGGGCCTGCTAGCACAGCCACGCCGTGGGCCGCAGGCAGGCAAGTCTGGGGACCCCCGTTCCCAGAACGCTGACAGTAGCCCCCGGGCCCAAGGCGCACTCGGGCTTGGCTTTGAGGTGAAGCCAAAGGTCAAGTGCGGAGCGCCGCGGGCCCCAATAGCCTGCGGCCTTGGTCGACGCGTGGTCGTTGATTGGACGTGGGCGTCTCCGCTTCCCCATGCTGCCTCGGCAACTGCCCGACTTGAAAAAAAGGCTGGCGTGGGCAGCGCTTGTCTTCACTGCTTCCCTTCGCCTTGCTCAAATCCCCTTTCTTGCACCCTGCCTCCGAAATCCTCAGATCTGCTTCCATTTTCTCCTGCATCAGCGACTAATGGCGCCGCGCAAGGTCAAGCCCTCCGCGTCGCCGGCTTGGTACGAACCTGCTCTTGACGTGCCCAACGTCTCGGAGAAGAGCCTCGCCGCCACGCGCTTGCTGACGGCGGGGGAGAGCAACGAGAGGGGGAAGACGGAGCTCCGGGTTGCCTCCGACGTGCCGGAGCCCGAGGGGAGCACATTCTTCCCCTTCTTCACGAGCAGTATTGCCGCTGGGTTGGTTCCTCCTTTCTCCAATTTCTTCTACGAGGTCCTCGGCCACTACGGGCTGCAGGCGCTGCATCTCCATCCCAACTCCATCCTTCTCTTGTCCATCTTCGCCTACTATTGTCAGGCGTATTTGGGCGTGATGCCGTCCGTGGCTCTCCTGCGCCACTTCTTCTTCCTCCGCATCAGCGAGGGCCACATCTCCGGGTGCGCCAATTTCATCGCAGCCGGCAAGGCCAACTCGATCTCGAACACCGGGAAGAAGGCCGACAACCTCAGGGCCAAATGGGTCATGATGGGTGCCAAGTGCGTCCACCCACGCTTGGCGCTGCCGACGGAGATGCCCCAGTCCGACAAGGGGTGGTCTCGTGCAGAGCTTACTGATGAGCGGGCGTCGTCGGTGTTGGTGCAGATGAAGACCGACTTGAAGCCGGGCAACGCGAGGGCGGCCAAAGTGACAGGGGCCATGCTCCTGAGGGAATTCTTGATGCTGCGCGTTGCTCCTCTTCAGGCGCGTGCGCGCCCCTTATGGAGGCTTGGAGATGAAGAAGACAAGATTCTCCTGAGCCCGGAGGCCTTGCCCGATGACGAGCTGTCCGCAGTTTTGCGCCTCTTGGTCGGGGACAACCAAGAGTACCCACCGAGCGCCTTTGTTCCTTTGTTCCGCCGCACGGACTGGGAGCGGATCGTGGCCGCCAGGCCGACTTTTGACGCGCGCGGGCTGGTGCCGCCGGCGCCTACCGGGGCCTCTGCAGCGTCGAAGCCGGTGGAGTTGTCTTCTGATGAGTCCCACTGGGAGGAAGAGGGGGAAGAGGAAGACTCGGAGGTGACCCCTGAAGAGATGGGGAGACCTCCCCCTTGAGCAAAGCTGACACCCTCCACGCCCTTCCTGACGACGCCGAGGTCGACGCCCACCAGGAGGAGGGAGAGCTGCCCGTTATCCCGACGAGGGGCAGGTCGTCGCTAGTTTCTCGAGGTGCTGCCTCCGCCTTGACGCCCCCTGGAGCTGCTTCCGGCCCTTCTGCTGCGCCGTCTTCTGCTCCCGGATCCCATGTGCTCACTCCTCAGGCTTCGAAGCTTTCGGGCTTCAGGCTCCCCAAGCAGAGGGTGGACTATGCCGCGGTGGATCAGTAAGTGCTTCGAGCTTCGTCTTGTTCCTCCTTGTACTTGCTATTTCTTGACGTTCACCCTTGGTTGATCAGGCCGATGCCTTCGGCAAAGAAAAGGAAGGAGGATACAGCGGCCGCGCCCCCCTCTGCGGAGAAATGAGGCGACATCACTCGCACCTCCCTAGCCCGGTCGTCCTCGTGAGGCCAAGAGGAGCATCGTCGGGAGGAGTCAACCCCCGTGGCCCCGCTGGCTCCGGAGGTGCCGGTGCCTGGCTCGGCTGATGAGGTCCCAAAGGCTCAGGAGCGCTTGATCTCCCAGGCTCTGGTGACAACGCCGCCCCCTCCTCCTGCTGCGCCTCTGGCCCCAGGTTCTTCTGCTTCCTCCGCCGTCTTGGAGCGCGTCCTTTCGGAGATGGCCCAGCTGCGGGAAGATCTCCTGGGCGTGGACCCGCGCCTGGTAGCCGGGTGCCTGGAGCTGGCCTCTGGCTGGCTTCACTCCGACTCGGCGGTTCGAGCGTCACTGAGCCAGGCCGCAGCGGCCTCCGAGAAGGAGAAGCAGGCCGCTGCCAAAGCTGCATTCGATCGCGAGGCGACGCTGAAGGACGCCGAGGCCGCCCGCGACCGCTGCCGAGAGCTGGAGGACGAGCTGAAGAGCCTGCGCGACCAGCGCGCAGAAGAAGCACGTGGCCGCCAGGCGAAGGAGGAGGAGATGAGGGCCCGAGAGGATGCCATCAAGGGCTGCGACGCCGAGCTGGGAGAGCTGGCGAAGGCGCAGGCCGTGGAGCAGCCGGCTGGAGGAGTTGGAGTGGAAGGCGAAGGCGAAGGAGGCCGATCTTGACGCCAAGGCGAAGGTCCTGGCTGAAGACCGCGTGGCCTTCTCGCTTCTTGAGGAGAGGTCCCGCGTGGCGCTGAAGTCACTGTACGAGAAGGGCTTGGAGAGGCCGCTGACCACCGACGAGGATGGCCCTGCTCAGCTGCTTCCCCACTTGGTAAAGGCGCTTGAGGAAGTCGTGGAGGGCATCGGTCCCATGGCTGAGGCTGAGGCTCGTGTCCTTTCTTCAGCTGCACTGACGCGTGTCTTCAGCCATCTGCACCTTCGTGACCCCAGTGCTCGTCTCGACGAGCTGCTGGAGCCTGTAGCTGATGAACACTGCACGGCTGCCGCCGCAGCCGTGAAAGGTCAAGTGGAGGCCCTGCTGAAGAAGTTCCGTGGCTTCGTCCTCGCGCCCTCGACCGGCGATGCCACCGATCCTGTGGCCCCGGCTGACGGTGCAGGCAAAGGCGACGCCACCAAGGGAGGAGCACCTTCTGCGGGTGATGGCGGTGTCCAGGGGTGACTTGCTTGCGGCTGCTTCCCTATTTTATTCCTGCAACATGCATCATGCCTCGTGGAGGCGTTTAAACTCGTGCTTGGTATTTGGGAGAACGATATGGCTTGTAATATTTGCTTTGAGATTTTGCGGTTTCTTCCTATTTGCTTTATGTTCTACGTCGGCAGAGCCCGGCCCCGCGCATACCTCAACCGCCGTTGGGCCGACCGAAGACCAGGACGGACCAAGGAGTGAGGGGCTACGTGACCAGTTAGGCTCCTGAGTCGCGATGCTTAGGAGTCCCCCTTGACGCGCAAACATCTTATAGGAAGGAGACGCGAGGATAGGTTAATGTTCTACGTCGGCAGGGCCCGGCCCCGCGCATATCTCAACTGCCGTTGGGCCGACCGGAGACCAGGACGGACCAAGGAGTGAGGGGCTATGTGACCAGTTAGGCATTCGGGTCATACGTCCGGCGGGTTACACCGCAGGGAATATCCCCGACATTAGCCCCCAGTTTAGCTTGGATTTATCCATGGTAAACTGATCCTGCAAAATAACTCAAGACAAATTTGACAGGTTGTGCTCCGGGTTAAATATTTTTGTAAGCCGGCACCTGATCATCCTTAAGTCCTTGTCATTTCCTTCTTCTAGAAAATCCGGGTCAATAGGCCAGCTTCATACTCAATTTGCCGATGTTGGTTTCTCATAGAGAAATATTGTGAAGAATAATCCACTTGAGTCGGCTTCCAAAGTGTCGGCTTAAAAAAATATTGGTCTTGAAATACTCATCTGATATTCAGCCGGCTTGAGGATGTAGAACTTGCCAGTTTATCATTGCCAAAATTGCCAGCTTGTAAATATTGATGACACCGGGTCATAATTGTAGTTAACATCAAGCTTGAAAATGTACCTCTTATATGCATATCACTTGTAGCCCCCAAGTCTTAAGAAGGTAGCGTAGCAACAACTTAAGACTTGCTTCAATATAAATATTACCACTTTGAAGAAATCCATGTTGTTCACCCCAATCACTAGTCAGAACTGAGTATTCCACATATGTAGCCCCCAAGTGCCGGGTTGTCATGCTTGCAGCAACCTGGGACTTGTAATTGCCTGATGTCCATAAAAACTTCAACCAGTGTAGCCCCCAAGGGCTGGGTCAGTAAGATAATACTGAGCTGGGACTTTATATATACTTCATTGAAAATAACATCATATAATATGGCCTCCATCGTAGAGCTTGAACCCACGTCCACAAGGTTAAGAGCCTTGTGCTTTACCAACTGAGCAATGGACCCTTTAAAATAATGGTTTAACTTGTGTACCTTGAATTTTTAGCAGGAGCAATTAGTATCCCCCAAGGACCAGCAACAATATCCACCTCTCGACGATATGCCGCCATGAGCGGGTCCTTGGAATCCCAAGTACCAGACACTTGTTGAGCCACCAGGTCCAAGTCACCGAAGCACTTAACCCGGCTTAAGTTCATCTCCTTAGCCATCCGAAGACCGTGGAGTAAAGCCTCATATTCAGTTGCATTGTTAGTGCAAGGGAACATTAAATGGAGAACATAACAGAACTTATCACCTTGTGGGGAAGTTAACACGACTCCAGCCCCCGAGCCCTCCAATTGCCTGGACCCATCGAAATGAATAGTCCAATAAGTATGATCCGGCTTTTCTTCCGACGCTTGTAACTCTATCTAGTGATTGATGAAATCCACAAGTGCCTGAGATTTGATTGCCGTCCGGGGCATATATTTTAACCCGTGAGGTCCAAGCTCAATAGCCCACTTGGCAACCCGGCCAGTTGCTTCCCTATTTTGGATTATATCCCCCAAAGGGGCAGAACTGACCACAGTGATAGGATGACCCTGGAAATACTGTTTAAGCTTCTGGCTTGCCATGAAAACTCCATACACCAACTTCTGCCAATGTGGGTACCTCTGTTTAGACTCAATAAGCACCTCACTGATATAATAAACCGGCTGTTGAACCGGATACTCCTTTCCAGCCTCCTTGCACTCCACCACAATGGCCACACTAACTGCCCGGGCATTAGCAGCCACATACAACAACAACGGCTCCTTATCAACCGGAGCAGCAAGGACCGGTGGCTCGTCTAACTGCCTCATCAAATCCTCAAATGCCGCATTGGCTGCATCACTCCAGACAAAATTATCTGTCTTCTTCATCATCTGATACAGCGGGATTGCTTTCTCTCCTAACCGGCTGATAAACCGGCTCAGCGCTGCAATCCGGCCTGCCAGACGTTGAACATCGTTGATACACGCCGGTTTAGCCAAGGACGCGATAGCTTTGATCTTTTCCGGATTAGCCTCAATGCCTCTGTTAGACACCAGAAAACCCAAGAGCTTGCCTGCCGGTACACCAAAGACACACTTAGCCGGATTAAGCATCATCTTATAAACCCGGAGGTTATCAAAAGTTTCCTTCAAATCACCTATCAATGTTCCCTCCTTTCTGGATTTTACCACAATATCATCAACATAAGCATGAACATTGCGCCCAATCTGATTATGAAGACAATTCTGCACACAGCGCTGATAAGTCGCCTGGGCACTTTTGAGCCCAAAAGGCATAGATACATGGAAGAAGGCTCCAAAGGGAGTTATGAAAGCTGTCTTCTCCTGGTCCTTAACTGCCATTTTAATCTGATGATAACCAGAATAAGTGTCCAGAAAGCTCAAACGCTCACAACCCGCTGTAGCGTCAATGATTTGATCAATACAGGGAGAGCAAAAGGATCCGCTGGACAAGCCTTGTTCAAATCTGTGTAATCCACACACATACGCCAAGTGCCATTCTTCTTAAGTACTAGCACCGGATTAGCCAACCACTTAGGATGAAATACTTCAATGATAAACCCAGCCGCCAAGAGCCTGGCAACCTCCTCACCAATGGCCTTGCGTCTTTCTTCATTGAAGCGGCGGAGAAACTGCTTGACCGGTTTAAACTTGGGATCAACATTAAGAGTGTGCTCAGTGACTTCCCTCGATACGCCTGGCATGTCAGAAGGTTTCCATGCAAAGATGTCCCGGTTCTCACGGATGAACTCGTTGAGCGCGCTTTCCTATTTCGGATCCAAGTTAGCACTGATGCTAAACTGCTTGGATGAATCGCCAGGAACAGAATCAACCATCTTAGTCTCATCAGCCGATTTAAACTTCAAAGCTGGATCATGCTCTGTAGTTGGTTTTTTCAAAGAAGTCATATCCGCCAGATCAACATTGTCTTTGTAAAACTTCAACTCCTCAGTCGCACAAACCGACTCAGCATAGGCCGCATCACCTTCTTCACATTCCAAAGCGATCTTATGGCTCCCATGTACTGTGATGGTCCCCTTATGACCCGGCATCTTGAGCTGCAGATAAACATAACAGGGCCTTGCCATGAACTTAGCATAAGCCGGCCGTCCAACTAGGGCACGATAAGGGATCTTGATTTTTACCACTTCAAAGGTCAATGTCTCTGATCTCGAATCATGATCATCCCAAAGGCAACTTCCAGAGCTATCTTACCAACTGGATACGCCGATTTACCAGGCACCACACCATGAAAAACGGTGTTTGATGATTTAAGATTTTTATCTGTCAACCCCATGCGATGGAAGGTTTCATAATAAAGAATATTGATACTGCTCCCTCCATCCATGAGCACCTTGGTAAACTTATACCCTCCAACCTGAGGCGCCACCACCAACGCCAGATGACCCGGATTATCAACCCGGGGCGGATGATCCTCTCGACTCCACACAATGGGTTGTTCAGACCAGCGCAAGTAACGGGGCACCGCCGGCTCAACGGAGTTCACTGCCCTTTTATGAAGCTTCTGATCGCGCTTGCACAGGCTAGTGGTGAAGACATGATACTGCCCACTATTCAACTGCTTCGGGTTGCTCTGGTAACCCGACTACTGCTGCTAACTCCCCTGATGATTATAACCACCCTGGTTGCCCTAACTGCTTTGATTGCCATGTCCGCTTTGATTATCTTAAAATCCTGAGCCGGAACTGCCTCCACCATAACCCGGCCCATGAGAACTGGGTCCTGAACCGCTGGACGGTCCATGATCATATCGGAAAAGATCCGAATTTTTGAACTCCCGCATAATAAAGCAATCCTTCCAGAGGTGCGTGGCTGGCCTTTCTCGCGACCCGTGCTTTGGGCAAGGTTGGTTTAACAGGCGCTCAAGGTTGGGACCTGATCCTCCATTCCGCGGGGGCGGTTTACCCTTACGACGCTGGCCATTATCCTGCGTGTTGGTGTTAGCCACAAAATCTAAACTGTTATCCGCTTTATGCTTACCGCTGTTTCCATGACCCGCCGGGTTATGCTGCTGCCCTTTGGTGTTACCGCTCTTCTTTCCCTTTCCCGACTTTTCATCGCCAGACTCAGGGTCCTTGGTACTATCAGAGTCGGCATACTTAACCAGAGCTGCCATAAGCGTCCCCATGTCATTGCAGTGACGTTTGAGCCGTCCCAACTTCAGCTTCAGAGGCGCAAACCGGCAATTGCCTTCCAATGTTAACACTGTTGTATCAGCGTTGATGCGGTCCGATGAATGCAAGATTTCTGAAACCCGGCGCACCCAATGGGTTGTTGATTCTCCTTCCTCTTGGACACAGGCAGCTAAGTCCACAATTGACATGGGCTGTTTGCACGTGTCCTTGAAATTCTGGATAAACCGGGCCCTTAACTCGGCCCATGACCCAATGGAGTTAGCAGGCAAGTTTTTCAACCAAGTGCGAGCTGTTCCCTCCAACATCATGGTGAAATATTTAGCACATGCCGCTTCATCCACATCCAGCATCTCCATCGCCATCTCATAACTTTCGACTCATGACTCGGGGGATAAGTCGGCAGTGTAATTGGGTACTTTACGTGGACCCTTGAAATCTTTGGGCAGCCGTACATTACGTAGAGCCGGGACGAGGCACGGTACCCCCAAAGAACTGGAGGTAACTCCTAGTTCCACCGAAGTTGTTGGACGGATTGGAGTAGGCTGACGGGCCACGTACTGCGCTGCTAACTCGGCTTCTCGACGTGCCCTGCCATGATCCACCACATCCTGAGCATTAGCACCACCGCCCGCCGGATTATGCCCTCGAGGCGGGTTATGGTTCCGCGCACTACTCGACACGGCCGGTTCATCCATGTGCCTGCTGTAACTCCGGCTTGGGCGGGGAGTAGAATGAATCCTCTTGCGGCTGTATGAATAAGCCTGCTGCTGAGTCAAGGCTGTCTGAAGGAGCTCTCTAGCCCGTCGTGTCTCGACCGCTACTGGGGACTCGCCTTCGATCGGGAGGGCTGCCAATCGTGAAGCGGCGGCGACTATGTTATCCAACGGGTTAGAGTAATGACCCGGAGGCGTTGAGACGTGCTGCGACAGGATATTGTTCTGACGGGGTGGGTCCATCGGATGCGACTGAACCGGCGCTCCTGTTCCAGGTGCCTCCGCCCGGTTTACCACTGGCGGGTTACTGGTTCCTGCTCCTGGCGTGTCAAAGAGATTCCTTGCCTCATAAACCGGAGGTAGGTGAGATCGGTACCTTCTCCTCATGACATCATTTGACGCGCTCTGATCCAACATAAGCCGGTAAGCCTGTGCATCCAACTCGGCTCGCTCTGCAGCCATCCTGGTATCCTCAGCTGCCAGGTTTGCCTTGGCTTGAGTTATCTGATCCTTCACCTTCGTGATTTCCACGTTATGCTCATCCTGATTCGCAGGGTTAACTTCCGCCAGCAACGTTTCCAAAACGTCAAGTAAGTCAGACAAAACCTGAGTCAGCGGTCGCACAGGGCCTCCTGCCCCGGCTGCTGTCGCCGCTACTGATCCGGAAATCATCGCTGCTGCAATCGAAGAATGCTGCGCAGGCTGTGTACCGGCCATGAAGATCGCAACCCGGCTCGGCGGATCAAAGGGGTTCGGAATACTGTCGCCATCGGAACAACCCCCAAACCCGCCGTCTTGCAGTTGGTACAACGACTCGGTCTCTCCGGTAGATGACTCGTCATCAGAGTAAACGACGGTTTCACCACCAGATGCCGATCTAACCTCAGATTCCGCTCCGTGGATGACTCCCACGAAGGCACGCTTCACGGTGGGCTGAGCTCGGGCGGGTCTCGCACACTGAGCCGTTTCGACGATGTCGGTGCAGATGTCCGGCTCAGCGCCCGGCTCGCCAATCTTTCCAATGAAGACGTGAATACCGCCGAAGGGGACCCGGTACTCGTACTCGATTGAGCCGGCCTCGGGGCCCCAGCCTGTGTTGTCGATGTAGAGCTTGCTGCGACGACTCTTGGTCATCCGGCCCACAGCGTATCCCTTGAGCCCTTCGAAGCTGCCCTCTAAGAACTCGAAACCATCGTGCGATAGCCCCACGGTGGGCGCCAACTGTCGTGGTTTTGTCACGGCAGATGTCCTAGTGAAAGGACTTAGTCGTGGAGCCATCGCGACGGGTTAGATTAAAGGGGTTAAAGCGGGACAAAGGACACAAGGAGTTTATACTGGTTCGGCCCCTTGCGGTGAAGGTAAAGGCCTAATCCAGTTGATGTGGAATTGCTAGGGTTTCGATGACCAGGGAGCGAATCCGCTATGCCTGGCTCTCGAGTTGTTGTTTGTCGTCCCTAAACCGCCGCCGGGTCGTCCCTTTATATACACAGGTTGACGCCCGGCGGTTTACAGAATCCCGAGGCCGACTCATCAACGTGTCCGGCTCGGTTTCTACCCTTTCTTATCTTACAATACAAGTTACATATCATATGGCGGTTTATGTCTACGGGCCCTAATCCGCCTTTGGGCCCTGGGCCTCCATGTTAGGTCTCCTCCATAAAGCGCCATACTCCTTGTCTTCATGGGCTTCAAATAAATAACTCATTATGGGTATAACCTGGCCCCTCCTGGCCTGTTTATACTCAGTAGTAATATCCCCAACAACGTGCAAACAGCTCCATATCTTTTCCCTCGCCGAGGCTCGGCTCGGGAGGGGCGCACGACGACCAGGTCCGAGGGACCTGGCTTGGGTGGCGTACGCTTGGGCGTGACCCGAGCGCAGCCCCCGTGCCCAGCCCCCTCGCGCGACTCTCCCGAGGGGAGGCGTTGCGGTGAGGCCGGACACTGAGCTCTGGGCTCCCTGAGGTTGGTACGGCCGTGAGGCCGCCCTCAGTTGTTTATCACCAGCGCGGAGCGTAGTGCTTCCGCTTGTGCACGGGCATAGCCGCTCCTCGGTAGTGTCGACGGCCAGCGCGGAGCATGGTGCTTCCACTGGGGCATGGTAGGGGGACTCCCTACCGCGGAGAGTCCCCGGGGCGTGTACAACCCCGCCCTGACACGTGGCTTGCACGGCAGGGCTAGACGAGGTGTATCTGGGCACTCGTGAGCCAGCGCGGGACTCACGAGGCCCTACCTCAAGGCGGGTTGCGCCTGGTCTTGGTTCTTGTTCGCTGTGTTAGGCCTGCGAGGTGGTCAGACAACCAGCGCCGAACGAATCTCCTAAGGTTATCACGTGAGAAAGCCAAGCACCAACGGCCCCAGGAGGTGACGTGAACGGGGCCGGCCCGCCAGACAGAGCTCAGCCGTTGGATTTATCGACGCTGCAGGGACGGGCCCAAGCACAGACGCCGTGCCTAACCTACTCACGCGAAGGATCCTGAAGAAAGACGGCTGGCGCGCGGCTCCCATGATGGGTGACGATCGAGCAGGTAATAGTCATAGATAGGTTAAGCATGGAAAGCAAACTAGCTCAAGAAAATGCGAGGAGATACATGCCACTGGGTCAGGCCCGAGCGGCTTGGGGATGATGCAGCCCGAGGGGCGCCCCCAGCAAGGTAAGCTAAAGACATAAAAAGGGATACATGCCACAGGGGCAGACCCACGCGGCCTAGGAATGATGCAGCCCTGGGGGCGCTCCCAGCTAAATATACTTGGAAAATGTCACCTGGTCTGTCGATGAAGGAGAGTTGGGGCAGCTGAAGGTACGGGGCGAAGGGGTTGCTCCTTATGAGCCATCGGGGCCCTGAGCCTCGGGAGGCTCCGGGGGTCTAGGTGGTTCCTTGAGGACCGTCTCCATCTCCATCAGCACAACGTGGTGCCTGGCCTCCTAAGCCACCAGGATGCTCCGCAGGTTGTGCTGATAGGCGGTTGCCACGCTCGGCAGGCCAAAAGGCATGCGAACGTAGCTGTGAGGTGGGCCCTCACAGCGTCCCACGCGCGAAGGCCAGAAAAGCTCCTGAGTGGCGACCCTGTTGAGCCGTGGGACATCGATGCAGACGCGCAGCCCGACATCCTCGCCTGGATGGGGAGCTGCGCCTCTTGAGCGGCGGCCGCCGCGCATGGCCCTTGCGTCTTGCAGTTCCTGAGTGGTCTTGGTGATGAACTCCTGAGCAGTGGGCGCTCCTTGTCATGCGTCCTCCTGAGGGAAACGTGCCGTGAAGCACGCCTCCAAGTGGTGCCCAAGCGCCTCCCTCGTGATGTTGGCAAAGCCTGAGGCCCTCCAAAAGAGAGCCCCTAAGCCCTGCCCGAGAGGGGCGCTGGGCGCGCTTTCCTATGCGATGGAGGGGGGCGCCACAGGTGCTGGCGCCGACCCTGACGAGGCGCCGCTCGCCTGAGGCCCTACGTGGTGCAGCTGCTTCTTCTTCTTGGGGTGGCCTCAGGAGGGTGCTCGCCCTTGCTGTCGGGGTCGTCGATTGCTGCAGCTTGGAAAGCACGCTCGAGGGAGCACACCGTGTCTCTTTCTTCGCACGGGACCGTGATGATTCCGCCGCTTCTCGGCATCTTGAGGACATTGTAGCCGTGATGGGTCACCGCCATGAACTTGGCCAGGGCTTGGTACCCGAGGATCACATTATATGGCAGGTGTCGTGGAATTGTCACAGCAGATGTCCTCGAGCTAGGACTTAGTCGTGGAGCCATCGCAACTAGGAAGCTTGAAGGGGTTATGCGGGACAAGGAACACGAGGATTTATACTGGTTCGGCCCCTTACGGTGAAGGTAACAGCCTACGTCCAGTTTGAGGTGTTATTGATTAGGGTTACAATCGCCAAGGAGCTAAACCGCTAGGCTCGACTCTCGATCAGATTGTTGTCGCCCCTAAACCGCTGCCGGGTCCTCCCCTTATATAGGGAGGCTGACGCCCAGCAGCCCTTAGAGTCCCGGCCGGCTCATAAGAGCGTCCGGCTCGGACTCTAAACAATACCTGCCTTACACTACAAGTCTACTATAACAATGATTGTAACTATAGGCTCTAAGCCATATCCGGGTCTCAGCCCACCTCTAGCCCATTATCTTAACACTTAGCTCCGGGCTTCTGGCAATGATCCTTAGCATAACCCGGCCCTCCTGGCGGGTGACCCCAAGGTCTACATCCTCAACATTAGGCCCCAGATTGACTTGAGCCGGCTCGTGTCAATCTTCAACTCTGTAGACAGAAAAAAATCTCCGGCTTACCATTCATGTGAAGGCCATAACCCGGAGTGACGTCATCCTCTGGACTCCGGATAATCCGCCGTGACGTCATCCTCCATTAAGTCCGTTTTTTACTCCGCCAGATCCGCAACGGATCTTTGCCTTTACTGTTATTCCGAAAATTGAGGCGCCGTGAGGGGGAGATAACCACGCCGTGGCCTCCTTGAATCCCGCGCCCACTTATGACTCTGCCTTATAAATAGGCCGGCCCAACACTTTCTTCTCACACTCTCCTTCTTCCTCCTCGCGCCGTTGCTCCTCTGCTCGAGCTCCGCCACTGCCGCCGCCGTCGCGCCCCTGGTCTTCATCAACCCGGCCGCTGCATCACCCTGATTCGGACCAGACTCACGGCGGCGACCTCCGCTCCTTCCAACTCCGGTGAGTCTCCCCTGCCCTGTCAGATAGATCTACGGTAGGGTTCATCTTGTGTTCTTCGCGTTCATCACCATTGCCGCAAACCTCAGTAGCTCTTGTAGTTACCACACTCGGTTGTTCTTTTACCTTGCATAAAGTCAGTGCGGTAGACATTTGTGATCCATTTCACCTGCAAAAACCCTCTTCTTACTGCATAAGAACCATGTTCAATCCTCAAGAACTTCTTCTGCCTCTGTTTTTTAGGTCTAGAAAATTTTCATTTCTCCCAACCAGTTTGATCCGAAAAAGTTACTGCAATATGTGAAATCTGTTTTACCACACTTAGTAAAAACTGCAGCCCTTGAATCTTGGCGGCTCATATTTCCGACTTAAAGAAAACACGCGCCGTAGAACTTTCCGGCTTAACTGCAGTAAGCCGTAGATGACCAACTTATCCTGAATGCTCCTCCGGCTTAGATAACTCACCGTATCTGAGTATATATCATTAGTCCCCTTTCTGAGCCGCCACCTTAGTTTGAACAATAGCTCTCCGGCTTATATTTAACCCGGATACTTTTCTCTTTATCATAGACCACCAACCGTCACCATGCCTCCCAAGGCTCCCATCACTTGCAACTGGATGAGATCCAATGTCACTGATGAGACCCTGGCCAGCTTTGTTAAGTCCGGATATCTGCCCAAAAAGGAAGTGATGTCCTACCGTGCCCCTGATCCGTCAGAAGAAAGACCACAACCGAGGGACGGGGAGGTAGTGATCTTTGTGGACCACATGAGCCGGGGCTTCGCACCGCCCGGCTCAAAATTCTTCCAGGATGTACTCAACTTCTTTGACCTTCGGCCCCAGGATATAGGACCCAACTTCGTATCCAACATCTGCAACTTCCAAGTCTTTTGCGAAGTATACCTTGGAGAGGAACCCAGTTTATTGCTTTTCAGAGAACTGTTCTACCTAAACCGCCAGAACGAGTGCGCGAACGGGCCAAGTCTGGAATTAGGCGGCATCTCCATCCAACGGCGCAGGGACTGTCTGTTCCCTTACGCAGAGCCGCCAAGTCACCCCAAGGACTGGAATATGACTTGGTTCTACTGCCAAGACACGTCCCCGGCTGACGAGAGCCCGCTGCCCGGCTTTCGCACAACCCGCCTAGAGCCGACTCATCCGTTATCCGACAAGCTGACTGCCGCGGAACGCCAGCCTCTGCTTCCAACGATCAACAAGATCAAAGCTCTGCTAGGAAACGGTCTGAACGGAATAGACCTGGTCCGGGTCTGGATCTCATGGCGGGTGATCCCATTGAGCCGTCGCCCCGGCTTAATGTGTGAGTACACCGGGCGAAAGGATGACCCGCAGAGGCACAGCCGCAATGATCTTCCAGAAGACGTTGCTGAAGAAGAGACCAAGGCTCTGTTGAACGAGAGCCTGGCCGACTGTGGAAGGACCGGGCTAGCCCCGTTCTGCAAGACCAATCCAGCCCCTGCGGTAAGCCGCTGACTTTAACCTTTCAACTTCTTTTACATGTCACCTTGTTCTGAACCATTTTAAAAATTCATTACTGTATTTCTCAGGCTGATGATAAATTCTGGCGGGTCAAGTATGACCATGATGCGGCCAAGAAGGCCAGGAAGGCGAAGAAAGCCGCTAAAAAAGCCGCCCCTCGCAAAAAGGGCAGCAGACCCACTGCTTCGGAGCTGCTGCAATTAAGTGATAGCTCCGAGTCAGAGGTAACCCTTAAACCTTTAAACTCTTGCCATATTTGTCGTTTGCTGCTGTCCGCCTTATCAACATTTTGCTTATTGACAGGATGACACCGGCGCCAGTAACCCGGTGATTGAAGAGGTAACACCACTTTCCTCCGACTCGGAGCCTTTGCCACAGCTGAAAGTCCGAAGAGTAACCCGGAAAGTAAGCTTTTCTCATCCATTAGCTCATCAAGACCCTCAATTTCGTTTGAAGCAGCAGGTTCACGAAAGCCGGCGTCACACCCGGGCCCGCAAGGACACCGACCTCTCCGCCGGGTTACCCGACGCAACAAGGAAGCGTCGTACTGAGGTTTTTTCTCACCTGTACCCTTTTCATCCGTTGGCGGGTGTCATCCGTCAGCCACTCAACTCTTCTGACTCCAATTACCAGGAGACCTCCCCCTCTTCGGGTGACTCCATGCAGTCAAGTCTGCCAGCCTTCAAAACTGCACCCGGGTAATAACCATCTCCTTACATTATCTGTCTGTACTTACTCTTTGTATGCCTAACACTTCTGTCTTTTCAGTGCCCAGGCAAAGCTCACCAAAAGAGCAAAGAAGACCAGGTCAGCCGGAGTGCCAGACTTGCCTGAGCCAGAGACGACGGCTCAAGAGCCGCCAGCCGCCTCCGCCCCTGAAGCCACCATTCCCATGGACACGGCGCCTGAAGCCCCTGCCCCGACCACCAAGACAACGACCAAAGCGTCAGCTAACCCGGAGGCCTCCGGCTCAGCCCCACCAGCTCATGACCCGGACGTGGTAATTACCCGGATGGAGTATGTTGAGCCGGGGAGGCCGACCGCGCTGGCCAAATGCTCCGCGAAGGGGGAGTTGCTGCAACCCCACCGGGTGAATCTAGATCTCTCCAGCTACACCGACTTAAGCATTGGAGAGCTCGTCTCAGGCTACATCAGCCAAGTTCACAAGAGCCGGGACGCCGAGGTCGCCATGGTCAACCAGATCCAACAAAAATCTGAGGTAACCTTCTGCTGTCTTCTTACTTTCTGCATAATGATCCTTGTCATGCTAGCCCCCAAGTCTATAACTTATACTTAAATATGTTGTAGACTTAGATTCCGGCTTACTTAACTGAACCAGCAGTACATAGATGGAGATGTTCAACATGCATTAGCCCCCAAGTGCCAAGTGTCTTTGCTTGGAAAGTGCTTGGGACTTATATAATGACTGTTAATAACCCGGAAATATGTGCAGGCTGCCGGCAAGAAATTTGAGTCGGACCTTGCGGATCTCAAGAGCCGGCTAAAGACACAAGAGATGGAGACCCGGAAGGCAAACGCCAAGTTTGTCTCCAGCATCGCCGCTCAGGAGAAACTGAAGACCGAATTCGATGCTGAGCGGAAGGCCTGGGCTGAGGAGAAAGCCGCACTGGTGACCCGGGCAGAACAGGCGGAGAAGGCCCTCACTGAGAAGACCGCTGAGCTCTCCGGCCTAAAGCGCCAGGTTTCCCAAATGGTGGCCGCTATCTTCGGTAAGTCGCCTCGCCGGCTTTCATCAAGTCTGTATATGTTATGATTCATCCTTGTCACCGGCTTACCTGATCCTTATTTAAACAGGTCCCAGGAGTGCCAACCTCAACCAGAGCGTGGTCACCAAGTTAAAGGCCGTGTACACCCTGGTGGAACAACTCTACACCGGGTCACAGCGCGCCTTAGTTGTGGTGGCCCTATCCAATGAGGTGCCAACCCATCTGGCCGAAGTCCTGCGCCGGCTCGCTGTTCTGCCACAGCGGATCCAAGAGCTACGCCGAGCCTCCGCAAGATCCGGAGCAATTGCCGCGCTGAGCCGGGCCAAAGCATTCCTGCCGGAGCTAGACCCGGCAGACATCGCCCTGGGTTACCCAAGCCTGGAGGAAGACGGCTCCGCCTTCGACCAGAAGGACTTCGCGGCATGCGTGAAGGCTGTACGCCCGGTGGCCACCATCATTGGGAATGACACCGACTTAACCAAGTATCATTCGGGGTACAACGCGGAGAATCAAAGGATTCCAACCCCTCGCTATGAAGCTCTCAGTCTGATTCCTCCGGCTCGCCAACACACCTTCGCCCCCGAGATTGACCCGGCCGGGTTAATTGACGAAGAAGCCCAGTTCGAAGCTCTCAGCGGCATCAACTGGAAGTCGTCAACCTTCGAGGTCTTGGGATCAGCCGGAGCAGAGGACGAGCCGGGGACTTCAACTCAGCACGCGTCATAAAGCAGCTGGCGGTTCACCAAACAACGCTCCACCCTTGAGTCTTTGAAGGATTTTTGTAACAGAATAAGTGCAACAATTTATCCCTGCCGTGCCATCATGCACGTAATGAATGCTGAAACCCCTTGAAGTTATTCGTTTGTTTCTCCTCCGGGTCATAATTACGTCTTTGTCCTTCTCAACCTTAAAAAGTACCATCAAGCATCTGCATGGAAAGGCAAATCACAAGTCTGAAGGCGGCTTACCGCCCTGAGAATCAGGTGTTTAAAATGGATAACCCGGAATACAAACCAAAAAAGACTGGCTTAAATGACCCACTTCCGGTTTACATAACTATACTCGGAACATAACCGTGATAATACACTTAACAGCTCGCAAGCATACTGCCGGTTTAAATAACCCGGGTAGCTTGGTTGGTACCTTAACTCGAATTTACCTGTCTTGATGACATCCATGATGTTCAACTGACAAGATAAACCAAAATTAAACCGGCAAGTAAGACCCGGCCGTACATGATCAGAGCAGACTTGTGACAAAAGATAAAAAACTTGGGGCTTCCGGTTCGAATACGACCAGAAACCCGGTCCAAAGGGGTTAAGCTAAGATTCGGATGCGATCATATAGCCCCCAGTGGGTGTGGTGATGCCAATCAAGAGGGTACCGACAGCTATGTTCTCTTTGGTTCGAATACGACCCATGTTTGAACAGGAAGCCCCCAAGTGATTTTTTTTAAAATTGTTTAACGACGCTGATTCGAATACGATCCACGTCGGTTCTCAGAGGGGTTAACCTGTGATTCAAATATGACCAAAGTTAACTTCCCAGGGAGCTCGGCACTTTGCCAATCAAGTGGGTATCGACAGCTATGTTCTCTTTGGTTCGAATACGACCCATGTTTGAACAGGAAGCCCCCAAGTGACCTTACTGCTTACGGCTAGACTCAAATTCGATCATAAGCCGGATCATCCTTTAAATCAGCATGTAAAAAATAACACATGCATAATTGGAGGAGAAAAAAGGGACAGAGGCCCTGCTTTATTGCTTATCATAATATATACATGTCTGAGATAAATATGTACACCACGAGAGCCGGTAGCTCAAGTGTAATAAGGCCGAAGCTGAGCTATATTCCACGGCCGACGGGTCTCCTCCTCAGATTTACGCGAATCTTTATGTTCCCGAATATCAATGAGGTAATATGACCCGTTGTGCAAGTTCTTACTGACCACAAAGGGCCCTTCCCAAGGTGGGGATAACTTGTGTGCATCTGTTTGATCCTGGATGAGCCGGAGCACAAGGTCGCCTTCCTGGAAGACCCGGGATTTGACCCGGCGGCTATGATAACGGCGCAGGTCTTGTTGGTAAATCGCTGAACGGGCTGCTGCCACATCACGCTGTTCGTCCAACAAGTCCAGAGCATCTTGGCGCGCCTGTTCATTATCCGTCTCAACATAAGCCGCCACACGAGGCGAATCATGACGGATGTCACTGGGGAGGACTGCTTCTGCTCCATAAACCATGAAGAAAGGCGTGAAGCTAGTAGACCTGTTAGGAGTAGTGTTGATGCTCCATAAAACGGAGGGCAGCTCCTCCACCCAACAACCCGGCGTCCGTTGCAAAGGGACCAAAAGCCGGGGTTTGATGCCCTTCAGAATCTCCTGGTTAGCTCTCTCAGCTTGACCATTGGATTGGGGATGAGCCACTGAGGAAACATCAAGTCGGATATGCTCCCGTTGACAAAATTCTTCCATAGCACCCTTGGATAAATTGGTGCCATTGTCAGTTATGATGCTGTGCGGAAAGCCGAAACGGAAAATCACCTTTTTCATAAATTGAACCGCCGTGGCTGCATCGCACTTGCTAACTGGCTCCGCCTCCACCCACTTTGTGAATTTGTCAACGGCCACCAAGAGGTGGGTCTTCTTATCCTTGGACCGTTTAAAAGGCCCAACCATATCAAGCCCCCAGACCGCAAAGGGCCAAGTGATTGGGATCATCCTCAACTCCTGAGCCGGCACATGAGCCCGTCGTGAGAACCTTTGGCAACCATCACATTTACTGACCAAATCCTCTGCATCAGCGTGAGCCGTCAGCCAATAAAAACCATGGCGGAAAGCCTTGGCCACAAGAGATTTTGAACCGGCATGATGGCCACAATCCCCTTCATGGATCTCACGCAAGATCTCTTGACCTTCCTCAGGGGAAATACAACGCTGAAACGCCCCTGAAATACTGCGATGATGCAACTCGCCATCGATGACAACCATTGACTTAGATCGCCGGGTTACTTGCCTGGCCAGAGTTTCATCCTCAGGCAACTCTCCCCGGGTTATATAAGCCAGATATGGCATTGTCCAGTTTGGTATGACATGAAGAGCCGCCACCAGTCGTGCTTCCGGGTCAGGGATAGCCAAGTCCTCTTCTGTAGGCAACTTAACCGAGGGGTTATACAAGACATCCAGGAAAGTGTTAGGCGGCACCGGCTTACGCTGAGAGCCTAGCCGGCTTAAAGCATCAGCCGCCTCGTTCTTCCTGCGATCAATGTGTTCCACTTGGTATCCCTGAAAGTGCCCAGCAATGGCATCAACCTCGCGGCGGTAAGCCGCCATGAGAGGATCCTTAGAATCCCAGGTGCCTGATACTTGTTGAGCCACCAAATCTGAGTCCCCAAAGCATCTTACCCGGCTCAAGCTCATCTCCTTAGCCACCCGAAGACCGTGGAGCAAAGCTTCGTATTCAGCCGCATTGTTAGTGCAAGGAAACATCAACCGTAGCACATAATGGAACTTGTCACCCTTGGGGGAAGCCAATACGACACCAGCCCCTGAGCCCTCCAACTGTCTGGACCCATCGAAGTGGATAGTCCAATAAGTGTTATCCGGCTTTTGCTCAGGCACTTGAGACTCCGTCCAATCATTGATGAAATCCACCAAAGCCTGAGATTTAACAGCAGTGCGTGGCACATATTTGAGGCCATGAGGTCCAAGTTCTATAGCCCACTTAGCAATTCTCCCTGTAGCCTCTCTGTTCTGGATAATATCACCAAGGGGGGCAGAACTGACCACAGTGATGGGATGACCCTGAAAATAATGTTTGAGCTTCCGGCTCGCCATGAACACACCGTATACGAGCTTCTGCCAATGCGGGTACTGCTGCTTGGACTCAATGAGCACCTCGCTGACATAATAAACCGGCCGCTGAACCGGATGCTCCTTACCCGCCTCCTTGCGCTCCACTACAATAGCCACGCTGACGGCTCGTGCATTTGCCGCTACATATGGTAGCAAGGGCTCCTTATCAACCAGAGCAGCAAGGACGGGGGGCTCTGCCAGTTGCTTTTTCAAATCCTCAAAAGCGGTATTGGCTGCATCATTCCAGATAAAGTTATCAGTCTTCTTCATCAACTGATATAGGGGCATAGCCTTCTCACCCAAACGGCTTATAAACCGGCTTAAAGCAGCGATGCGACCCGCCAAACGCTGAACATCATTTATACATGCCGGCTTAGCTAGGGAGGTGATAGCCTTGATCTTCTCCGGGTTAGCCTCAATGCCTCTGTCAGAAACCAAGAAGCCCAATAGTTTGCCTGCAGGAACACCAAAAACACACTTGGCCGGGTTAAGCATCATTTTGTAGCCCGGAGATTATCGAAGGTTTCCCTTAAGTCGTCTATTAGGGTTTCCTCCTTGATGGATTTAACCACAGTATCGTCCACGTAAGCGTGAACATTGCGCCCGATCTGTTTATGAAGACAATTCTGTACACAACGCTGGTAAGTCGCCTGTGCACACTTGAGTCCAAAAGGCACAGACACATAGCAGAAGGCTCCAAAGGGAGTGATGAACGCCATCTTCTCCTGGTCCTTAACTGCCATCTTAATCTGATGATACCCGGAATAGGCATCCAAGAAACTTAAGCGTGCACAACCTGCCGTAGCATCAATGATTTGATCAATACGGGGGAGAGCAAAAGGATCAGCCGGACACGCCTTGTTCAAGTCCGTGTAGTCCACACACATCCGCCAGGTGCCGTTCTTCTTGAGTACGAGCACCGGATTAGCCAACCACTCTGGGTGAAAAACCTCAACAATGAATCCGGCCGCCAAGAGCCGGGCCACTTCTTCACCAATAGCTTTTCGTCTCTCTTCGTTAAACCGTCGAAGGAACTGTCTGGCCTGCTTAAATTTTGGATCAACATTGAGAGTGTGCTCAGCGAGTTCTCTAGGTACACCTGGCATGTCAGAAGGTTTCCACGCGAAGATGTCCCTATTCTCACGGATGAACTCGATGAGCGCGCTTTCCTATTTCGGGTCCAGATTTGCACTGATGCTAAACTGCTGAGACGAGTCACCTGGAACAAAATCAACAAGCTTAGTCTCATCAGCTGATTTAAATTTCATTGCTGGTTCATTCTCTGTGGTTGGCTTTTTCAGAGAGGTCATATCTGTTGGGTCAACATTGTCTTTATAAAATTTCAACTCTTCTGTAGCGCAAACAGACTCTGCATAAGCTGCGTCACCCTCCTCACACTCCAGAGCCACCTTCCGGCTGCCATGAACCGTAATGGTCCCGTTGTGACCCGACATCTTGAGCTGTAAGTACACATAACACGGCCGTGCCATGAACTTGGCGTAAGCCGGCCGTCCGAATATAGCGTGGTATGGACTTCTTATCTTGACCACCTCAAAGGTCAACTTCTCCACCCTGTAGTTGTTTTCATCACCAAAGGCCACTTCCAGTTCGATCTTGCCGACTGGATAAGCCGACTTACCAGGTACCACACCATGGAAGATAGTATTTGACTGGCTGAGGTTCTTATCGACTAGCCCCATACGACGGAATGTCTCATAATAGAGGATGATGATGCTGCTGCCTCCATCCATGAGCACCTTTGTGAACTTATAGCCTCCCACCTGAGGAGCCACCACTAAGGCCAGGTGGCCCGGGTTATCCACCCGGGGGGTGATCCTCCCTACTCCACACTATGGGCTGCTCAGACCACCGTAAGTAGCGTGGAACCGCCGGCTCAACAGCATTAACAGCCCTCTTGTGAAGCTTCTCGTCTCGTTTGCACAAACTAGTGGTGAACACGTGATACTGTCCACCGCTAAGCTGCTTCGGGTTGGTCTGATAACCCCCCTGTTGCTGTTGATGACCCTGACCAGACTGTTGATTAAAGCCCCCGTGACCGTTCTGAGGACCGGAATTTGAACCGCCGCCCGGGCCATGAAAGCCGCCGGCGCCTGAATCGCCACCCGGACCATTGTAGCTTTTAAAGGCCTTCATGATAGCACAATCCTTCCACAGATGAGTTGCTGGCTTCTCTCTAGAGCCGTGTCTCGGGCAAGGTTCGTTCAACAGCTGCTCCAGAGAAGGTCCTGACCCGCCGCCTCGGGGAGGGGGCCTCCCCTTGCGTCGCTGGTTATTACCTTGAGAGTTGGTGTTGGCTACGAACTCCAGGCTGCCATCGGCCTTACGCTTGCCTCCTCCTTGGTTCCCCGGGTGAAACTGAGGACTCTTGCCATTGCCATTCTTCTTTCCCTTCCCGGCCCTGTCATCGTCTGAAGGGGGATCCTTGGTACCATCGGAATCGGCGTACTTGACAAGGGCCGCCATTAGGGTACCCATATCGGTGCAGTCGCGCTTGAGCCGCCCGAGCTTCATCTTAAGGGGTACAAAACGACAGTTCTGTTCCAACATTAAGACTGCAGAGCCGGCATCCATCTTATCTGATGAATGTATGATCTCCTTGACCCGGCGAACCCAATGGGTCGTGGACTCACCCTCCTGCTGCTTACAGTTAGTCAAATCCACAATTGACATAGATTGCCTACAGGTATCTTTGAAGTTTTGAATGAACCGGGCTTTCAGCTCAGCCCAAGACCCAATGGAGTTTGGTGGTAACCCTTTCAACCACGTGCGGGCAGTTCCATCTAACATCATGGTGAAATATTTGGCCATGGCCGCCTCACTGACCTCCAGCAATTCCATGGCCATCTCATAACTCTCAATCCAGGCTGCAGGCTGTAAGTCCGCTGTATAGTTAGGCACCTTCCTAGGGCCCTTGAAGTCCTTAGGCAGACGTTCATTACGGATGGCTGGTACCAAACAAGGGACACCCCCGGTCCTGGTGGGGATACCCACATCAACGGAAGTCGTCGAATAAGTCGGGGGGGTCTGGTAAGCCGTCAATTGAGGCACCTGCTCCGCCTCTTGCCGTGCTTGGTCTGCTGCGTAAAAGGCTCCATTATGAACCGGGCCATGGCCAGGGGGCGGGTCATGGCGTCGGACATTACTTGAGCCGGTTGCTGAGGCCATGTGCCGGCTGTAACTCGGGCTCTGGCCTGGACGAGGGGTCGAGTGGATCCTGTCCCGGCTGTAGGAGTACGCCTCTTGCTGTGCCAGTGCTGTTTGAAGGAGTTCCCTGACCCGGCGGGTCTCGATAGCCGTCGGAGAGTCACCGTCAACTGGTAGGGCCGCCAGCCGTGCTGCCGCAGCGACCATATTCTCCCGCGGGTTGTTATAATGACCCGGGGGTATTGGCATGTACTGGGGCGGAGCAGGGGCACCTGGGGAGGCCCCATCACTTGCGGCTGAATAAGGGGCCTAGACCCGGGTGCCATGATCCCTGGCGGGTTACTAGACCCTGCACCTGGCGTGTTGAAGAGGTTGCGTGGATCGTAAACTGGCGGGAGTCGGGACTGGGCCTTTTGATGCCTCCTTCTCATGACCTCATTGGCCGCGTTCTGGTCCATCGTGAGTTGGAAGGACTGCGCCTGAATCAGCTGAGTCCGGGCATCAAGAGCCGCCCGTTCCACAGCCAGCCTGATTCCTTCTGCTGCCAGATCCTCTTTAGCTTTTATCAGATCCAATTTCAACTGTGCCACCTCCGCATCATGCTGAGCTTGATCTGCCGGGTCAACCGTGGCGGTTAACAGGGCCGTCATCTTGTCCGTGAGGACCATCAGCACCTGAGCCGGAGAAGGCACCGGGTTTCCTGCTCCAGCAGCGGGGTTCTGAACAGGCTGCGCGCCAGCCATAAAGACTCCAACCTGACTTGGCGGCTCAAACGGGTCCGGAATACTGTCGCCATCGGAACAACCCATGAGCCTGCCATCTTGAAGTTGATATAACGAGTTTGACTCATCGGTGGCCGACTCGCCGTCAGAGCCGGCGGCCGCCTCATCACCAGACCCAGATAGATCAGAGGGCCCTCCATGGATACATCCCACAAACGCGCGCCTTAAGGCAGGCCAGGCCCGGGCGGGTCGTGCACGCTGAGCCGTCTCAATGAGATCGGCGCAGAGATCCGGCTCAGTGCCCGGCTCACCAATCTTGCCAATGAAGACATGAATTCCGCCAAAGGGGACCCGGTACCCGTACTCAATTGAGCCGGCGTCGGGGCCCCAGTCCGCATCGTCGATGTAGAGCTTGCCGTGACGACTCTTGGTCATCCGGCCCACGGCGTATCCCTTGAGCCTTTCGAAGCTGCCCTTCAAGAACTCAAATCCCCCGTGCGCTGGCCCCACGGTGGGCGCCAACTGTCGTGGAATTGTCACAGCAGATGTCCTCGAGCTAGGACTTAGTCGTGGAGCCATCGCAACTAGGAAGCTTGAAGGGGTTATGCGGGACAAGGAACACGAGGATTTATACTGGTTCGGCCCCTTACGGTGAAGGTAACAGCCTACGTCCAGTTTGAGGTGTTATTGATTAGGGTTACAATCGCCAGGGAGCTAAACCGCTAGGCCCGACTCTCGATCAGATTGTTGTCGCCCCTAAACTGCTGCCGGGTCCTCCCCTTATATAGGGAGGTTGACGCCCAGCAGCCCTTAGAGTCCCGGCCGGCTCATAAGAGCGTCCGGCTCGGACTCTAAACAATACCTGCCTTACACTACAAGTCTACTATAACAATGATTGTAACTACAGGCTCTAAGCCATATCCGGGTCTCAGCCCACCTCTGGCCCATTATCTTAACACTTAGCTCCGGGCTTCTGGCAATGATCCTTAGCATAACCCGGCCCTCCTGGCGGGTGACCCCAAGGTCTACATCCTCAACAGCAGGCGAATGTAGGCGACGTCGAAGTCGATGAGCTCGGTGCGGTAGTTGTTGCGTTCTCTGAAGGTGATAGGGAGGCGGACCTGCCCTATCGGTGTGGTGGAACCGTCGGTCACTCCTGAGAAAGGCTTGGTAGGCTGAAGTTGGTCATATGGCACTTGAAGGTTGTCGAACGTGTCGATGGACAGGACGTTGAGCCCCGCGCCGCCGTCGATGAGGGTCTTGGTAACTTGCACGTTGCTGATGACTGGTGAACAAAGCATTGGGAGGGCGCCAGCGGTAGCTGCGCACTTGAGCTGATCTGCCGAACTGAACGTGATGGGGCACTTGGACCATCTTAGTGGGCGCGTGGCCTCGAGCTTGGGGAGGACTGCATTCACTTCGCGAGCAAACTGCTTGAAGATACATTGTGAGGCTAGGGCTTGAGCTCCGCCTAGGATGCAGGTGATGGCGCACGCCTCCTGGAAGCCCCGAGCCCCCTCGTCTTGATGGTGGTCGTCATTCCTTCTGGGTGGTGGCGGTAGCGGAGGAAGGCCAGCGTTGCCTTGAGGATGATCCTCACAAGGCTGATCCCTCCAGGTGCCCTCGCGAGGCTGATCCTGCCAGCGGTCCTCACGAGGCCGGTCACGCCACTCCTGGCGCGGGCCACGGCCGTCCCAGCGTCCGCCACCACGTCCTCCTCCTCGGCCGTAGCCCCGGTCGTTGCACTCGGGGCGTCAACCGAAGCGTCCTTCTCAAATGGCTCTGAGCTCCTGGCAGTCGCTGGTGTTGTGGCTATGCAGGTTATGGAAGGCGCAGAACGGTCGGCTGTTCTTGGATGACTCGGGCTGGTCCCTGCCGCGCTTCGTGTTCGGCTCCGCCGCAAGCACGGCTGCTCCCTTACGCTTCACGTCCTTGGCCTTGGCTTTCTTCTCCTCCGGGTCCGCAGCTGGGAGCTCGAGGAGGAGCGGCGCCCCTCCTCAGCTCTTGCGCACTTGGTCGCCAGGTTGAACAACTCCAGAGACGTGCACAACTCCTCGTGGATAGCGAGCTCCTCCTTCATCTTGACGTCGCGGACGCCATGAGAGAACGCGGAGATGATGGCCTCGTCCATCACCTTGGGGATCTTGAGGCGGATGTTGTTGAAGCGCTGGATGTACTTCTGGAGGGTCTCTCCTGGTTGTTGCTTGACGCGGCGCAGGTCACCCGCGCCCGGCGAGCGGTCGCGAGTGCCCTGGAAGTTGGCAACGAAACGGTTGCACATCTCGTCCCAGGAGGAGATCGAGCCTGGGGGCAGGTTCAGGAGCCAGGAGCGGGCGCCATCCTTGAGAGCCATGGGGAACCAGTTCGCCATGACTTTCTCGTCGCCGTTGGCCGCCTCAATGCTCAGCTCGTAGAGCTGCAGGAACTCCGCGGGGTCGGGGGTGCCGTCGTAGCGAGGAGGCATGTCTGCCTTGAACTTGCCAGGCCAGGCGACGCTACGCAGCTCAGGGGTTAAGGCGCGGCAGCCTGCCGTGGTCACAGGGACTCGATGCTGGTGGAGAGCTTGCCCTTGATGGGGTCCACGCACCGCTACTGCAGGCAGCGCGCGGTCTTGCCGTGGTGGCGCATGGAGCGCAAGGGCGTTTTCTCGTGGTCGAGGGACTTCTTGGCAGCTTCTTTCTTCTTGCACGGGCGCCGGACGCGGTAGGTCGCGCTGTGGGGCCGCTCGCCTTGGCGCCAAGACTCTGTCTTGGGGCAGAGGTGGTGGAGGCGCTCCATGCACTACAAAAAAAAGACACATCCGTGACATTTTGGGCCGAACGAAATTTTTTTCTGTCGTACTTATGACACTTCTATGACAATAATTGTGACAAAACACGGTATCATCATAGATGTGGTGGGGTCCTACTTCTATGACAAAAAATCATGACAGAAAATGGGCTTTTCGTCCTGGGCGGGCCGGAGACGCAGCTGCATGACATTCTTTGGGCCGTCCATGATGGAAAAAACCGTGGTAGAAGCGAGGGCGAGGAAAATATCGGGGTGTTCCCGGTTACGGTGGGTGGTCGGGGCCGAGCGATGCGCGTTTCTCTCGTACACGCACGCGCGTGGGTGCGAGGCGTTGGGCTCTAACTGAACCCGAGCGAGGCGTTGGGCTCTAACTGAACCCGAGCGATTGCACTGCAGGCTACGCGTTACTGAACCCGAGCGATCGATCGATGGCTGTTAACTGAACCCGATCGAGCAATTCCTTCGCTACTGCTGCTAACTGAAGCCGATCGATGCTGCCTCTGGATGAACAGTGAGCGTTGCTGGGGGGGTTTGGATGAACAGTTCCCGGTGGGGGTGGATGAACAGGACCCCGTGGTGTTGCCTCTGGATGAACAGGACCCCGATCGATCGAGCCGGTTGGGGCTGGATGAACAGGACCCCGTGGAGGGCTGGATGAAGAATAGACGGTGGAGGGCAGCCCGTGGAGGGGTGGTTGAACAGGAGCCCGTGGAGAGGGCTGGTTGAACAATAGCCGGTGGAGTAGCGTGCGGTAGAGGCTGGATGAACAGGAGCCCGTGGATGAACAGTCGCAGGTGGAGGCTGGAGGAGGTCGACGGTGGATGAACAGTAGCCCGTGGAGGCTGGAGGGGGTCGACGGTGGAGATGAACAGTATCCCGTGGAGTCCCGTTTTGCGGTACGCCACACCCCTCCCGATGAATAGGACCCCCGTTTCGACCGTAGCGCTCCAACACAAGTCCGTTTCCTCTGTTTTGCGGTACGCCACACCCCTCCCGATCAATAGGACCCCCGTTTCGACCATAGGAGGTCTGTTTCCTCTGTTTTGCGGTACGCCAGACCCCTTCCGATGAACAGGATCCCGTTTCGACCGTGGCTGGTCGAACGCAAGGCCGTTTCCTCCGTTCTGCGGTACGCCAGGCCTCGTTTCCATTGGCTGTTCCGTCCAAGCCCTCTCGATGAACACGACGATGCATTCCGTTCCGACCCAGCTGGTTGGCTCCCCATGAACACGACGACGACGCAGTTTCTCCGTTCCGACCCAGCCATGTACACGAGCCCTGGCTGTACGTACGCGCGAGTAGGCATTCGAGACCCCGCCCGTATGTATGTACGTGGCCGTATTTACTTTCTTGCACCCTGGCCGCTGTACGTACGTGTACACGTTCACGACCAGAATGACAACGCTACGTACGCTTCGACCAGGTGGGTCCCGACTGTCATGCACTTCCTTGCCTGCAAAGATGTAGCTGGTGGGTCCCAGTAGTCAGGGGGGCGAATCGTTTTTTCTTTTTTTGCCCGGACGCACTTCCTTGCGTGCGAAGATGTAGCTGGTGGGTCCCAGCAGTCAGGGGGAAATGTTTTTTTCGCGAAATACGGTGGCCTGTCCGGTGGGTCCCCGCTGTGAGGTGGAGGAATAATTATTTTGCGCGTAATAAGGAGGCACTTCCTTGCTGCGGCCGTGGACCCAGCTGTCAGCCTCTCCACATACAGTACTCTTCCGATGGAAGTCGGTCCTTGACCACATTGACCACGCCACGCCGAGAGCACCAAGGCGGTGAACGATGGCGATGCCTAGGAAGGGGACGACACGGAGCTAGGGAAGACGCGGCAGTGGATGCCCACGCGGAGAGGAGTACAAGGGTTCACTGGTTCGGCTGCGGTGTGAGGCTGCCGTCGCCGCAGAATAACAGGGGGTGTGGGTGAGTAGAGGGATGGCCTGGCCAGCGGTGGGAGTAGTAGGGGCGGTGAGTCCTCCGCGGCATCGCAACCGGCCACGGGAGGTAGGAGCACGAGGCATGACCGGAGCTGGTTTGGGCGGCTGGAGCAAGAAGACCAGAGGTTGAAGAAGCACTACGGCCGTTGGATGGACATCGCACGGTCAATGGAGCTAGAATCATGCATATTGACTAAGTTGACAAAGCCCTCCGTCCCCGTCAACTTAGTAGGCCCACAAGTCAGCCTCCCACTATACTGGGTCCCAGCTAGCAGGGGGAGTATTCATTTTTTTGTGCGTAATCAGGAGGCATTTCCGGTGGGTCCGAGCTGACAGCGGGGGGAACGTTTTTTCGCGAAATACGGTGGCCCGTCCGGTGGGTCCCAACAGTCAGGGGGGAAATGTTTTTTGCCAAATACGGTGGCCCGTCCGGTGGGTCCCTGCTGTCAGGTGGAGGAATAATTATTTTCCACGTAATGAGGCACTTCCTTGCGGCTGCCGTGGACCCAGCTGCCAGTCTCTCCATGACAGTACTCTTCCGATGGAAGTCATTCCTTGACCACGTTGACCACGCCGCGCCGAGAGCACGAGGGCGGTGGACGACGGCGAGGCCTAGGAAGGGGATGACGCGGAGTCGGGGAAGACGCGGCAGTGGATGCCCACGCGAAGAGGAGTACGAGGGTTCACTGGTTCGGCTGCGGTGTGAGGCTACCGTCGCCGCAGAATAACAGGGGGTGTGGGTGAGTAGAGGGATGCCCTGGCCAGCAGTGGGAGTAGTAGGGAGCGGTGAGGCCTGCACGGGAGGCGGGAGCAGGTGCTACCTCTTGAGCATTGCGTTGGTTTTCCCTTGAAGAGGAAAGGGTGATCCAGCAAAGTAACGTAAGTATTTCCCTCAGTTTTTGAGAACCAAGGTATCAATCCAGTAGGAGGCTAAGCGCGAGTCCCTCGGACCTACACAAACAAATAAATCCTCGCAACCAACACGATAAGGGGTTGTCAATCCCTACACGGTCACTTACGAGAGTGAGATCTGATAGATATGATAGGATAATATTTTTGGTATTTTTATGATAAAGATGCAAAGTTAAATAAAAGCAAAGTAAAAAAGCAACGGAAATAACTAAGTGTTGGAAGATTAATATGATGAAGATGGACCCGGGGGCCATAGGTTTCACTAGTGGCTTCTCTCAAGAGCATAAGTATTTTACGGTGGGTGAACAAATTACTGTTGAGCAATTGACAGAATTGAGCATAGTTATGAGAATATCTAGGTATGATCATGTATATAGGCATCACGTCCGAGACAAGTAGACCGACTCCTGCCTGCATCTACTACTATTACTCCACACATCGACCGCTATCCAGCATGCATCTAGAGTATTAAATTCATAAGAACAGAGTAACGCCTTAAGCAAGATGACATGGTGTAGAGGGATAAATTCATGCAATATGATAAAAAAACATCTTGTTATCCTCGATGGCAACAATACAATACGTGCCTTGCTGCCCCTACTGTCACTGGGAAAGGACACCGCAAGATTGAACCCAAAGCTAAGCACTTCTCCCATTGCAAGAAAGATCAATCTAGTAGGCTAAACCAAACTGATAATTCGAAGAGACTTGCAAAGATAACCAATCATACATAAAAGAATTCAGAAGATTCAAATATTGTTCATAGATAAACTTGATCATAAAACCACAATTCATCGGTCTCAACAAACACACCGCAAAAGAAGATTACATCGAATAGATCTCCATGAGAGAGGGGGAGAACATTGTATTGAGATCCAAAAAGAGAGAAGAAGCCATCTAGCTAATAACTATGGACCCGATGGTCTGAGGTAAACTACTCACACTTCATCGGAGAGGCTATGGTGTTGATGTAGAAGTCCTCCGTGATCGATGCCCCCTCCGGCGGAGCTCCGGAACAGGCCCCAAGATGGGATCTCGTGGGTACAGAAGGTTGCGGCGGTGGAATTAGGTTTTTGGCTTAGTATCTGATCGTTTGGGGGTACGTAGGTATATATAGGAGGAAGGAGTACGTCGGTGGAGCAACGTGGGGCCCACGAGGGTGGAGGGCGCGCCTGGGGGGGGGGGGGTAGGCGCGCCCCCCTTCCCTGTGGCTTCCTGGAAGCTTCCTTGACTTAGGGTCCAAGTCTCCTGGATCATGTTCGTTCCAAAAATCACGTTCCTGAAGGTTTCATTCCGTTTGGACTCCGTTTGATATTCTTTTTCTGCGAAACTCTGAAATAGGCAAAAAACTGCAATTCTGGGCTGGGCCTCCGGTTAGTAGGTTAGTCCCAAAAATAATATAAAAGTGAATAATAAAGCCCAATAATGTCCAAAACAGAAAATAATATAGCATGGAGCAATAAAAAATTATAGATACGTTGGAGACGTATCAAGCATCCCCAAGCTTAATTCCTGCTCGTCCTCGAGTAGGTAAATGATAAAAACAGAATTTTTGATGTGGAATGCTACTTGGCATAATTTCAATGTAATTCTTCTTAATTGTGGTATGAATGTTCAGACCCGAAAGATTCAAGATAAAAGTTCAATGTTGACATAAAAATAATAATACTTCAAGCATACTAACTAAGCAATTATGTCCTCTCAAAATAACATGGCCAAAGAAAGTTCATCCCTACAAAATCATATAGTTTAGTCATGCTCCATCTTTGTCACACAAGAATGCTCTCATCATGCACAACCCCGATGACAAGCCAAGCAATTGTTTCATACTTTAGTAATCTCAAACTTTTTTCAACCTTCACGCAATACATGAGCGTGAGCCATGGATATAGCACTATGGGTGGAATAGAATATGATGATGGGGGTTATGTGGAGAAGACAAAAAAGGAGAAAGTCTCACATCAACGAGGCTAATCAATGAGCTATGGAGATGCCCATCAATTGATGTTAATGCAAGGAGTAGGGATTGCCATGCAACGGATGCACTAGAGCTATAAATATATGAAAGCTCAACAAAAGAAACTAAGTGGGTGTGCATCCAACTTGCTTGCTCACGAAGACCTAGGGCACTTGAGGAGGCCCATTGTTGGAATATACAAGCCAAGTTCTATAGTGAAAAATTCCCACTAGTATATGAAAGTGACAAAACAAGAGACTCTCTATCATGAAGATTATGGTGCTACTTTGAAGCACAAGTGTGGTAAAGGATAGTAACATTGTCCCTTCTCTCTTTTTCTCTCATTTTTTTGGGCCTTCTTTTTTTTATGGCCTTTCTCTTTTTTTATTCCTCACTTGGGACAATGCTCTAGAGAATGATGATCATCACACTTCTATTTATTTACAACTCAATGATTACAACTCGATACTAGAACAAAGTATGACTCTATATGAATGCCTCCGGCGGTGTACCTAGATATGCCATGAACCAAGAGTGACATGTATGAAAGAATTATGAACGGTGGCTTTGCCACAAATACTATGTCAACTACATGATCATGCAAAGCAATATGACAATGATGAATGTGTCATGATAAACGGAATGGTGGAAAGTTGCATGGCAATATATCTCGGAATGGCTATGGAAATGCCATAATAGGTAGGTATGGTGGCTGTTTTGAGGAAGATATAAGGAGGTTTATGTGTGAAAGAGCGTATCATATCACGGGGTTTGGATGCACCGGCGAAGTTTGCACCAACTCTCAATGTGAGAAAGGGCAATGCACGGTACGAAGAGGCTAGCAATGATGGAAAGGTGAGAGTGCGTATAATCCATGGACTCAACATTAGTCATAAAGAACTCACATAATTATTCCAAAAATCTACAAGTCATCAAAAACCAAGCACTATGCGCATGCTCCTAGGTGGATAGATTGGTAGGAAAAGACCATCGCTCGTCCCCGACCGCCACTCATAAGGAGGACAATCAAAGAACACCTCACGTTTCAAATTTGTTACATAACGTTTACCATACGTGCATGCTACGGGACTTGCAAACTTCAACACAAGTATTTCTCAAATTCACAACTACTCAACTAGCACGACTTTGATATCACTACCTCCATGTCTCAAAACAATCATCAAGCATCAAACTTCTCTTAGTATTCAACACACTCATAAGAAAGTTTTTACTAATCTTGAATACCTAGCATATTAGGATTGTTTAAGCAAATTACCATGCTATTTAAGACTCTCAAAATAATCTAAGTGAAGCATGAGAGATCCATAGTTTCTATAACACAAATCCACCACCGTGCTCTAAAAGATATAAGTGAAGTACTAGAGCAAAACTATATAACTCAAAAGATATAAGTGAAGCACATAGAGTATTCTAATAATTTCTGAATCATGTGTGTCTCTATCAAAAGGTGTGTACATCAAGGATGATTGTGGTAAACTAAAAAGCAAAGACTCAAATCATACAAGACGCTCCAAGCAAAACACATATCATGTGATGAATAAAAATATAGCTCCAAGTAAAGTTACCGATGGAAGTAGACGAAAGAGGGGATGCCTTCCGGGGCATCCCCAAGCTTTGGCTTTTTGGTGTCCTTAGATTATCTTGGGGGTGCCATGGGCATCCACAAGCTTAGGCTCTTGCCACTCCTTGTTCCATAATCCATCAAATCTTTCACCCAAAACTTGAAAACTTCACAACACAAAACTCAGCAGAAAATCTTGTGAGCTCCGTTAGCGAAAGAAAACAAAAGACCACTTCAAGGTACTGTAATGAAATCATTATTTATTTATATTGTTGTTAAACCTACTGTATTCCAACTTCTCTATGGTTTATAAACTCTTTTACTAGCCATAGATTCATCAAAATAAGCAAACAACACACGAAAAACAGAATCTGTCAAAAACATAACAGTCTGTAGTAATCTGTAACTAACGCAAACTTCTGGAACTCCAAAAAATCAGCCAAAATAGGACGACATAGACAATTTGTTTATTGATCAGCAGCAATTGTAATCAATATTTTATCACGTTCTGGTGATTTTTAACAATTATTTTCGTGAACAGAAAGTTTCTGGAATTTTCTGCAAGATCAAATAACTATCATCCAAGAAGATCCTATAGGTTTAACTTAGCACAAACACTAATTAAAACATAAAAACACATCTAACCAGAGGCTAGATCAAATATTTATTCTTAAACAGAAGCAAAAAGCAAAAAACTAAAAATAAAATTGGGTTGCCTCCCAACAAGCGCTATCGTTTAACGCCCCTAGCTAGGCATAAAAGCAAGGATAGATCTAGGTAGTGCCATAGTAATAGGATAGATCATTAAAACTCATTTCGTATTCTCTAAGTTCAGCAGCAAGTTTCCTTTGAGGCAAACAAAAGTAATCAAACGGGCTAAATTTAATGGGACAAAAGTTCCCAAGATCAATTTTAGGAGGTATAGGTTCCTCCTTCGGCCCTTCATATTGCACAACCAATTCATCATTATAAGCATTCTTTTGACAGAACTTTGTGAGCCTATACTCGAGAGAATATCCTAGCTCATTATTTCAAATAGCCAAATCATCATTAAGTTCAGAAATTCTATCAACTAGAACATTGGTAGGGACCTTTTTTCTAAGGTTTTCATTGAAAGCAAGATAGTCTAGAGATTGAAAACGCATTATTTCTTCTTGATCAAAGAGGATAGCCTCTATGGGAGGACGGCCAGCGTCCACCCTATAATGCGCAAAGATTTCCTTGGCCTCTTTTATTATAAATCTGAACTCATGAGCCAAAAAGATAGTAGCGGCACGCTTAACAGAAGAATGCTCTATATTAGAAAATTCTAGGAAAATCCTTTGTATGCAAGGGTGCAAGTGCATAAATTGCCTTTCAAGTTCAACTATAAGCATGTCAATAGCGTCAGCAAGACTAATAGTTCTATGAAGAATGGATTTGCCCATAGAAGGCAAAGGACCGGCACAAGTAAAGAAATCTTGAATAACTCCTTTTCCAATAATATTACCACTACCAATTCGAAATCTTTTTGTATGCAAGGTAGGGGGTTCTTCAGCAGGAGCATCAGAATTTTCCATGATATTATTATTGTCCATATCGACAATAATTTCCCCAATTTCAGACATAACGACAGAAAGAGCGAGGGGCAGAAAGGAAAGAAGAAGGCGAACGGAAAAGAGAGGGCGAATAAAACGGCAAGGGTGAAGTGGGGGAGAGGAAAACGAGAGGCAAATGGCAAATAATGTAATGCGGGAGATGAGGGTTTGTGATGGGTACTTGGTATGTTGACTTTTGCGTAGACCTCCCCGGCAACGGCGCCAGAAATGGCTCGTTGTCGGGAGTCCAAATCTTGATTTGACCTTTCGTAAGCCTCCCCGGCAACGGCGCCAGAAATCCTTCTTGCTACCTCTTGAGCACTGCGTTGGTTTTCCCTTGAAGAGGAAAGGGTGATGCAGCAAAGTAGCGTAAGTATTTCCCTCAGTTTTTGAGAACCAAGGTATCAATCCAGTAGGAGGCTACGCGCGAGTCCCTCACACCTACACAAACAAATAAATCCTCGCAACCAACGCGATAAGGGGTTGTCAATCCCTACACGGTCACTTACGAGAGTGAGATCTGATAGATATGATAGGATAATATTTTTGGTATTTTTATGATAAAGATGCAAAGTAAAATAAAAGCAAAGTAAAAAGCAACGGAAATAACTAAGTGTTGGAAGATTAATATGATGAAGATGGACCCGGGGGCCATAGGTTTCACTAGTGGCTTCTCTCAAGAGCATAAGTATTTTACGATGGGTGAACAAATTACTGTTGAGCAATTGACAGAATTGAGCATAGTTATGAGAATATCTAGGTATGATCATGTATATAGGCATCACGTCCGAGACAAGTAGACCGACTCCTGCCTGCATCTACTACTATTACTCCACACATCGACCGCTATCCAGCATGCATCTAGAGTATTAAGTTCATAAGAACAGAGTAACACCTTAAGCAAGATGACATGATGTAGAGGGATAAATTCATGCAATATGATAAAAAAAACATCTTGTTATCCTTGATTGCAACAATACAATACGTGCCTTGCTGCCCCTACTGTCCTTGGGAAAGGACACCGCAAGATTGAACCCAAAGCTAAGCACTTCTCCCATTGCAAGAAAGATCAATCTAGTAGGCCAAACCAAACTGATAATTCGAAGAGACTTGCAAAGATAACCAATCATACATAAAAGAATTCAGAAGACTCAAATATTGTTCATAGATAAACTTGATCATAAAACCACAATTCATCGGTCTCAACAAACACACCGCAAAAGAAGATTACATCGAATAGATCTCCACGAGAGAGGGGGAGAACATTGTATTGAGATCCAAAAAGAGAGAAGAAGCCATCTAGCTAATAACTATGGACCCGAAGGTCTGAGGTAAACTACTCACACTTCATCAGAGAGGCTATGGTGTTGATGTAGAAGTCCTCCGTGATCGATGCCCCCTCCGGCGGAGCTCCGGAACAGGCCCCAAGATGGGATCTCGTGGGTACAGAAGGTTGCGGCGGTGGAATTAGGTTTTTGGCTCCGTATTTGATCGTTTGGGGGTACGTAGGTATATATAGGAGGAAGGAGTACGTCGGTGCAGCAACGTGGGGCCGACGAGGGTGGAGGGTGCGCCT